>NC_038255.2:27780492-27972682 GCF_000004515.6 Glycine max
AGATTTTTGTTTTCGGGGTATCGATGACACAATGGCTGCAAATTTATGAGAACTGAAAAGTTGCAGTTATACTAGAACATGATCAAATAGATAGCTCTTGAAACCAAAATATAGTTCATGCCCATGAATTAAGCTGTATTGGAGTGATTTAGAGCATGTTAGCTGCTGAATTCACAACTTGTAACCAGGTCTTTTTACATGAATGACACTTACCCTGGTTAGCTCTACTTGCCAATTGCTGCTGTATGTGATTGATTTTTATCTCCTTATATTAACCAGGTCTTTCTTGTGTCATTTCATTTTAAATACAGATTATAAACCTTTTGGAAACTCTGATGGATACTGATATGAGCGTTTACTCTATAGTGTTGGAATTTGCATTCTTTTATAGCTCCTTTTACAAACATGTAGTAAAAGGCTGGGAAACAAAATGTAAAATGTATGTTGTTACTGTTTTCCAAATGATATTGTTAAACAGTCATTCTTTTGGATGGAATATAGATACTACCGATATATTCATGCACATAGATTTAGAGAGTTAAATAAAAATGCATAAAAAATTAGAGTTGTGGAAGTGTGGGGTTCTCTCTCTGCTTATCTGCGTTCCCGTCTCCACCCAGGTTTCAATCTTCCTGAAATTCTGATTTAATTTCTTCTCCGAGTGCTTTCTTTAATTCTTTTCTTATTATATCAGTAATTTAGTTTAACGAATTTTCTTCACCATGATACATGGGTAGATACTTAAAAATTTAAGAAATACGTGTTAACGTGTGCATTTGTTAGAAACTCATTGTTAGAATGTATGGAAAAAAAAAACGGATTGTTAGAATATATGAAAAAAATATTCAATAGTATCTTGATTATATTTATGCTATCTTAAATGATTATTTGTGTGCATTTGTTGTTTTAATTTGAAAGTGTGCACTGCCTGAGCCAAAGTGCCTATAACAAATAAAATAATAAATAATGTTATTTGCTTTACTTGTTTAATTAAACAGGATTTGGAAATTGAAATGGATGAGGCAATTAGTAAACTCCTTTCCGATGATGTTATTGTTAGTGGTGATGAAATTGAGAAAGATGATGTTGAAAATGAATATGATGAACCCAATAATAAGAAGAAAAAAAAAAGGAAAAGCTCGCAACATTTGAATGTTGGAGATTTTATACAAGGATTGGTGTGGGTAAGGAAGGAAAGGAGAAGGTAGAAATTCAACTATAATTAAAGGTGTAAAACCTATTGGATGCGGCATAAGTGATTAGTAGTTTTGGCCCTTTAAATATATAACAGATTTTATTTCTAATTATGTGAATAGAATAAAATAATATTAATGGGAAAATGAGTTACCCCTTAATTGATACTCTATTTCTTTGGGGATAACTAATAAATCTCTTGACTTTGAACTGAAGTGACACAGTGTTTTGAAAAAAGAAAAAATTAGAGTTGTCAATATATGATAGATGTCCTGTATAATATGTGAATATATCATCACCCATAATTTTATTATATGAAAAACTACTTAAGAGAAAGTAATAGTTTGATGATTAAATTTGTGGTTTATTCAACAACCAAACGAAACAAGAAAACATGTAATGCTATAAAGTTCGGATTAAATCAGACTTTTTTTTGAAACAGGATTAAACTAGACTAAGTTCAATATTGACAAAAAAAACTGCGTCTAAGGAGTAATTTTAATTGTTTTTATTTTAGTAATTTATGGTGTAATTGTAATTTTTTAATTGACTAACTTCTTTTTTTAATTAAGTAAATTTAGTTTCATTATCATTTTTATGCTCAAAGTTTTACAATTTTCATTTTCTATTTAAAATATTCACAAAGTGAATTGATTAAACTATTTTAAATCTTTTTCTATTTAAAACTCACTAACTATCAAATTTCATTCAAAATAGAAAATTTCACATTTTCCTCGTTAAATCCTAATTTTTTATTGCAAAACATATTTACTAAATTTTAAATTTATAAACATTTAATGTTATTTTATATTTTAAATCTATAAAGAAAAACCAAAATGTTGGTATAATGAAGCATATTTATTTAATAGTTTTAGGTAAAAACAATTATCAATAGGACCAAATCTATAAAGTTTTAAAAATAGATCAACGTTTCACAATATGGAAGTTTAATATCTTCTATGCATAATTTAAAGTAAAGACACTAAAAGTATTACTATTTTTTAAGTTAAAAAAAAAGAGAGAAAAATAGCACAAATGCACAATTCATTGAGTAACCCTGTAACGGCCCATCCTCATAAGCAAAAAATCAAACACCAAAATGGCATCGTTTTAGTGGTGAGAACTAGGGAAAAAAAAACACGTACAATGAAATGAAATAGAAGAAAAACCCTTCACTCATTCGCCGAACCCTGAAGAATACTGCTTTCTGAACCCGTGATAGTGAACGCGAAGAACACCTTCCTCTTCGCACTTAGCATAGTCGCATAGTTCTGAAATTCGACGCTCAGAGTAAGTTATTTGAATCTCTACATTTGTGTTCTAAGAATGCCTTTTTCTCTTTTGGGTTTTTGTTTATGGATTAACTTTACTTTTAAGTCTATTTTAGTTGTGAATTCTTTAAATAAGTTCTGATTTTAGTGCGTCTGTTCTGTGTTGTAGACCCATTAGTTTTCAAAAGATTTGAGGTGTAAAATAAGATAATATAATTGCAAGCTGTTATCATCCCTCAAAGTGTAATGTTTTTAACATTAGCTTCAATAAAATCCCATTGACCATTCCTGAATGCGATTCCAATTTCAAAACATATATTTGAACTCATTTGTATGCTTATTTTGGTTTTCAGTTGCTATTCGGCGCCAATATAACTAAACTGGGAACTCCTTCTATATTACTTTGAAAAAATACTGTGAACAAAAGTCTGTCTAAGCATTTAATTGTTTTTTTTTTATCAGCCTATAAATTAAAATGCATTAAAGATGGCACAAGGGGTACCCAACCCTTTACAGATCGCTAATTAACAACCAGAAACAAACTTATACAGCGACATATACATATATGACTGTCCCACCAAAACACTTAATACCCCTAATTCCAATTTGCTGCCCAGCGGCATGACTTTTGTATTGTAATTCCCTTGTTTTACCATTTGAAGAGCTTCTTTATTCACATTGCCTCCAAACAGTACCTTCAGTGGTTGTTATACACGTAACAGGACACTTGTAGCAGCCCTTGTGTATCTTGTTCCACATCTTTTTTTTTTTACCTTTCAGGCTGCTCATCTGTGTTGCTACAGGTTCCTTAGGCATAGCATTGGCTCCACTGACCCTTGATCGTATGAATATGGAAATCCTACCACCTTTGATTTTAGCCTGGACCGTGCTCTCAAAATGATCAAGTCTATGACTTGCTCAGCATTCACTTCTGCATTATTAAACACAGTTGCCTTCCTTTGTAACGATAATGACCAGATTGTTGATAACCCAACTGTCCACCAAATTTCCCTCCCTAAAAAGTTGAGACCATGTTGCCAAAAGTGTGGCCTGCACTCTATCGGTAATGCCAATTCAAGTCCAATCCAAGAGTAGCATTTCTTCCAAATCTGGTATGAAACTTCAAATGAAAAAGTAAGATGGTTTGCCGATTCCTCCTTTTCTTAGCAGAATTGCAGAATGTACATCTGTCATCACCATACAAGCCACCAATATTTGTCTTGAGGATTTTTCCTTAGTTTGTATCCTATCCAAAGATAATCTCCAAGAAAAAGCCAGCACTTTAGGTGGTTCAGGAATCTTCCACAGTCATTTAAAGAAAGCTGCATCTTCATTAGTTGTCTGATAGTGCAACATAGCATATGCATCCCTAACCAAATACACGTCATACCGCCTTTCCATTTCCTCCTATATCTGAAATCTCTTTTCGGATTTGTTGTGTTTTTCTTCTTTATTTCTGCATAGTAACCAAATAGATAAAACAATGCTTAGCTTCAATCAATGACTAGAATGAGCAAAAGATCGTTTTTGTTATGTTCAACTGCAAGAACTTGGGATGGGGAGAGGGATAGGTGGCTTAGTGGATGATGAATGGATCTAGTGTCAAGGGGAGTTCCCTGTGGCTTTGACAATTCATGTATGATCTGATAGTCAACGTGTTCTTCTCTTTTATAAATAAAAATAGTCCTCTCTACCTGTCTATGTGTGTGTGTGTGTGTGTGTGTGTATAGTGTTCTAATTGATGCATTGGCATTTGGTAGTTTGGTAGAACCTTGACTAAGTCTATGATTGAATTGAATTGCATTGGTTTTAAGTAATCATGAATGATACTTACATTGGCTTCTGAATTCTCACACTAAAAGTCTAAAACTGCAACTTCTCTTTTGATTCGACACTTACTTGTTCTCTGTCTCCCTGTCTCATACTACTTTCTATCCCTTTTCAATCTCACTATTTTATACAGTTGGTGAATCCAGAGGTGAAAGTTTATTTTTTGAATTGTGAGGTAGATTGACCAAATAAACAGAGTCAAAAATGAAGATGGTAACTGCTTTCACCGGCAACATGAAGGTAATTAAATTTTCAAGAACTTGTGTAGTTAGGTACGTAGGTTGTACAGATAGGCATAGGGTTTGTCAAAAGGGACCCCCCTCCACCAATGGTTAGATAAGTCTTAGTAATATATGCTATATGCTAAAACTGCATCATTTTTTGAATTCAATTTTCATAGTTATTTTCACTTTATTCTCAGAAAGCTGCTGCTGGACTTAGACGCATTAATCTTGATGGTCTTCGATGGAGGGTTTTTGATGCAAAGGGCCAGGTGAGTCTGCAGCTTTTTTCTTGATCCTTCTCTTGAAAGCTAACATAGAGTGACTATGTGCCCATGATATGATGTTTCTGATGTCAAGTTAAAGCAGTTTTCCTGGAGTGTAGGATTAAAAAAAGTAGTGTTGAACTCAAAACACACGTCATAGTTTCATTTTGGTTATGTTTGGACTGATGCATTGGAAATGGATGGAATGGAACCAAATGGAATAGAATCACATCAATTGCCATTGTTTGGCATGTTTAAAATAGGAGATACTTCTATTTTCTCTCCCCTAGTGCAGGATGCAATTGGGTGGAACTAAGTTATTATGCATTCTCCTTAATCATCATTCTGTTCACTTCTATATGGGTGAATATTTTTTATATTCCATCTTAGATTATTCAATTGTGTGGCAATTTTATTCTAATTCATTCCACACCACTCTATCCCATTCTACCCATCATTAGATATGCAAACATTGCCTTTGTGATTCCTTATGCATTTTTTTAGCATTTGCATATCACAAAAGTATAAAATGTGAGAGTGGTTAATGAAATTCTTTGCAAACATTCAGCTCATTGGCTTGCATATCATGTAAGACTGGGATTGAAAGTCAAATCCTATGAGGAGTTATCAACAGAATAAGACAATTCAATTTCATGGAGGTTCGTTTCATTTGATATCATCCAGAATGAATATCGATCTTTTGCAATATCTAGTTATAAAGTCAGCTCCGAAGGGATCATATAATTTGCCTAAATTATCACTACTAGTTACTTCTCCGGAGGATATAACCATTACTCAGTTTTAGTGAAGCCTTTTGAAACAAATTATTCCATGAATAAGTTACAACATATAATCAAATGCCAATTGAGTTCATACCGACGGCTAGCCAAGCTTCTATCATCTTGCACACTTTTGATTGGCATTTAGAGTGTAATCAATTACTGAGCAATTTGCTTATTTGTCTTGAGACCATTTTGCTAATACAAGTGTTCCTTTTATATAGGTTCTTGGGAGGTTAGCATCTCAAATAGCTACTGTAGTTCAAGGAAAGGATAAGCCAACTTACACACCTAATCGTGATGATGGAGACATGTGCATTGTTCTTAATGCAAAAGATATTTGTGTGACTGGGAGAAAACTTACAGACAAGGTCTACTACTGGCATACAGGGCAAGTGCTTTGCATTTGTACTATTAGATAGAAGTGATGAAATATTATTTGATTGTTTTGGGCTCCTTATAAATCAAATGGTTTTTTTCTGGTTAAGATGCCTATCTTCTATGTTCTTCCAATTGTATTTTCATTGCCGTTTTTTATTTGGTTTCATATGCTCTTTAATTTTCAGTATTATCCAGTCTATTTTGACATTAGGTCACTGTATGTAGGTATATTGGCCACCTCAAGCAAAGGACTCTAAAGGATCAAATGGCCAAAGACCCTACTGAAGTCATTCGCAAAGCTGTTCTGCGTATGCTCCCTAGAAACAAACTACGTGATGTAAGTGCTACCTAGACCACTGTTTTGTTTTTTGGGTGGGATTTTGAGCTGAATATGGAATTTTGACTTCGTTGCTAGTTGTTTAGAATGAGAGTTTTTTTTTTTTTTTTTTCATGTTTGGTTTGGATATTTCAAGGTAGAATATCATTTGAGACAAAAAAAAAAAAAGAAAATCCTTTGAACAATATGCAATGACATTCTAAGGATGGTAGTTGGTAGGTTAAGATTCCAGAATTGTTTCCTCTTGTGGGAATCAAATCTTACAGAAGTTACTAATGGGTAGCTGTTGTGGTGGACAAAATCTTGAGGTTTAACAATGGTTTTCCATAAAGATACCTACAAGCAACATTACACATTTATTTACCAAGTGCATCCCATGATTTTAAAAAAGATCTCTACTTTTATACTTCCAAATTAATTGTAACTATAAAACCCAAACAAATTCAAAACTTTAAAAATCTATTCTTTCAGCCTCAATTCTTTTACAATATCTAACCCACACAGTCCCATTATAATTTGAAGCCAAAGTGTAGATGGAAAGGTGGATGGGTGGTAATAGAAAGGTTATTATATCAAAGACAAAAGTTTGCCCCATTGCAAGGTTAGGGTATGCCGCAAGCCTAGTGTAGATGACCTACCAATGAAAAGGAATTGAACCCATGACCTTTTCTGTTGTCTTTTGATGTTGATCGATCTACTAGTCGTGCCAAGTGCCAAACCTTGTTGGCTAATTCAGGAATTGTTCCTTTTATTTATCATTTAATCCAACAGTATTGCTTTAGTACTTTACTAGCACTCAGGTTCTGAAAAAGAGAATAGGATTGGGGAATACTGTTATCAGTGCGTATAAAAATCATCAGGACATTATCATAAATGTCCAAAGATGAAGTATCATTGACCCTTTGGTAAAGGATGGTTTTCTTAATAGCTTGTGGTTTTCAATTATTTTTATTTTCATTTGGTTAGAACTTTTTCTGATATTTTTTGTTCCTTATAATATTGAATAACTGATATTGTAAGTTGTATTTACTTGCATTATTGTTAATGGATATAGGACAGGGATCGAAAATTAAGGATCTTTCCTGGCAGTGAGCACCCGTTTGTTGATCGCCCACTTGAACCTTATGTGATGCCTCCTAGAAGTGTACGAGAAATGAGGCCGCGAGCAAGGCGTGCCATGATTCGAGCACAGAAGAAGGCTGAGCAGCAACAACAGAAGGCTGATGGAATGAAGAAGGGCAAAAATGGAGAAGCCCAGGAAGAAAGTGCATGAAGATGCAATTTTGCTCAAGAAAGATGACACTGACCATTGGTTATCGTTGAAATTTGAAGCCATGTTAGCAATCCTACAATGCCCTATTGAATTGTGTTTGAAATTTTTTTATTTTACAAGTCTTTTAGTAAGAGCATAGCTTAAGAGCATGATTGATTTACATTAGCCGTTTCGTGCGTCCTTTTCAGTAATAATTTTCTTAAGTTCAAGCTTAGAAGTTTAGACTAACTAGCATTTTGGTCGTCAGCTACTTCCTTCACTGTCAAACAGTGCCACAGTGCATTCAAGTTGTCGAAATTGCTTTTCTGTGTTTTCTCTTCCCTTGTTAGTGGTTAATGGTTTTTCCTTGGTAATATCTCTTTGCAAGTCAATATTATTCATTTGAATCTTTGGCTATTCCTTGATTTAGATATGACTTCAGTATGTTTGTAGTTGTTCAAATTTGTGCACTTTTAATTTTGGTCCCCTAATTAGAAATATGTTATTTTTAGTCTCTTAAATTTATGAAATATTTTTTTAATCTCCCAAAATGAATTTGAAGACTTAAAAGAGCAGATCTTTAGTCTCCAAAATGAAATTGGGAAACTAAAAACATTTCATGAATTTGAAGGATTAAAGAGAAATTTTTTAATTGGGGATCAAAACCAAAAAGTGCCCCAAATTTAAAGGCCTTTAGATATTTGATGTCACCGCCTTACTCTGCTATTGGCATTCAACTTTTATTGTAAGCACGTATTGATTATTGGCATTTTAACATCCACAAGATGTGCACGTATACAATTTTCTTTTTGGTACATTTTGTTTTTGTACGTGTGCACGTATACGAGTAGTACAATGTAATATGATGTTGTCTTTTGCATTTTTTTAATACTGTAGGTTATTTGCGTCAGGCTGCATAAATTAGTAACAAGAACTAGGACAAGCTACTCATTTCTAATTTAAATGCTATACTTTAACAAATATTTATTTACATCTTAATTATAATTTAATATTCTGCCAATGTGTAGAAAATATTGACATAAAATTATATCATGGGATAAAGTAAAAGTACGGTTTGACTGAGTTAAATATTTTTGGTTGTGATATTGAAAATTTATATTTGATAGTATCTATATAAATAATTTTGATTTATTTCATAACAATTAAATTGTGATTACTATTTTATAAAATTATAAGCATGAATATTTAATGTAACATACTCACACGTTTCACATAATGTAAGAAGCTTAAATTCAAATTTACCAATTAAATATTTAACGAGTTTAATGTCTATACAATATGTACTATCAATGTAAAATAATGTTATAGTATCATCCAATCATAAACTATCATTTGAATTATTTTTAAATAATTATTTTAAAATCCAACAAACTCATTATATAAGTTAGATTGTGAATTGATGATTGTGTTTTATATTTTAATATATAATCATTTTTCTCATGTTTACTAAAATGAATAATTTTATCATTTAAGGACTGAAACCAAAAATATTGTTGGATATAGAAACTAAGTCTATAACAAATTATAAATTGTCTAATGTTTTATACTAATCTAACTTTACTTATTTTACAATTGAGGTAACATGGAAAATAAATAATTCTTTTGAACCACTTATACTAGGAGGGGGCAAAAAGTTTGTAAGAACCAGTGTTCCTGTCAAATTATGTTAGGTGAACTTTAAACCCTTTTTTTTAATGCAACCATATATAAGCAACTTAATGTAGTTTATATATTAATTAAATTTTATTTAACAAAAATTCTAGGTAAAATTGACGTGAGGTTATCCTTATCTCTGGTAAACCACAATACATTATTTAGTTTAGGTTTCTTTTCTTAATTTATAAATTTATAACTATAAATTTAGTGCAACCTTAAATAATTTGACATTTCTCTTTCTATAGTTATTTAGAATTAGTTTACTTAATCGAAATGAGCAACCGTGCTCATGAAGGTTTTATTCTCACCAGTTTGTTAAGTTCACCTCAAACTTTTTCAAAAATAAATTTTTGATGGAAGTGCCCCATTTTTGCTTCTTGCACCGCCAAAAATACTTTAATAGATAAAAATATCCGAAACGGATGCTTATGATACACCTCTCTTCTATTTTCTCTCTCATTTTAACAAACAAAATCTCTTCTAAATCCTGATCACTTGTGTTGTGTGCTCTCCCTTACGATTATTGAAGACCAAACAACAAAGGCACTAACTCCTTCTGGAATTGGCGTTGAAGCCCACCGGCAGAATCAGGCAACCCCTTTCACTTCCGAAGAAGTTGATTAACTGAATCCTGTCTCGTTTGTGCCCCTTGATTAGATTTGTTCATTCCTCATGGGAATCCGAAGAACTTAAGATTGTTATTTTACCTTATAGCTACTTTGGTTACTTACTAAGACAAGAAAAACTCCATCAAAGCACAATTATCATTATCTAAGGAATAATGACATCATTCAATGGCTTCCATGTTGTTGTGACTTTTGCACTAAATTTTAATTTACTAATCAATACATTACTTTCTCTTAAAACTACCCAACCATCCCAAAATCCTTCCAATGACATTAATTATGCGCCAAGGCCTTTGTCTGCGTACGTATAGTATCTAATTAATTGTGCAAGAAAGGTAAAGTCACATTGTGATGATCAATTTTTTGTTCAATACGCTTGTTAGTGATCAAATAGTTAGCAACCATTGTTGTGAATGACATGGGAAAATCTTGTTTCATAGGCATCACAAAATATTTGTTGGAATCACCAATGTCCAAGCAAAACCAAACTCAAATTTTGAGTAGGTGCGAGAAGGTTTGAAATTATTATACACCGATTAGTTCATCATTATTAGTCTATGTCTTACATTCAAGGTATATAATAAAAGAGAAGGCCGTAGAAATCTCTAAAATGTCCATGACTGAGAGCTTGACATGTGACACTTTTGTTGGTTTTTTTGGTGATTTTACCCCTCCAACTTTGGGCTTAATCTTCTGCCACCTGACTTGCTGTGTTGTATTTGTTTTTGTTGTGTTGTCTTTGTTTTTTGTTGGTTGCTCCACGTGCTGAATCCAGAGACACATTTGCGTGAATGCTTCCTGGTTGCTCCACTATTTCTCTTTCTTCCTTTCATTTGCATTAATGTTTCCTGTGTCTGGATCCATGCATGCTTTAATTCTTTAACAACTACTAATTTGTTTCTTCTGTTTTCCTTATTTTGCTTGGTTCGTTTGCTTTGTTTTTTCTTAATTTTTGCTATTTTCAGTTCCAGTTGAGTTTGCCAGCTACTATGGATTTCCATTTTCATGCACGGTTTGTATCAGTTGATTTGCTGGGCTTTTCTCCAGGTTGTTCTCCTTTGTTTTTGGGTTTCTTTTGTTGCATGCTTGTTGTGTCCTTTTATTTCCTCTGTTTTGTGGTTTATTACGTGTGCTTTTTGGATTTTTACTTTGCTTTTCTATTTGAGACTGTTTCCATTTGTTTTGCAGTTTAGTTTGGTACGATGTTCTCTTTGGTTGTGGCGAGTGAAGGTAATACCTTTGAACATAGGCATCAACTTTGGTTTGGTCTTCCTTTTGGTTGTACAATTTTGGGAAATAAATCCCCTGTTTTATGTCTAACTTTTGAGGCGGTTGATGTTTGAAATGGGTTCTTTGGCTTAAATTTTTTTTTTGTTTTTTTTTGTTGGTGTTTTCCTGAGATTTTTCCCTTTTTCTGAATGCATGGTTGGGTTTTTTGTATCATTGTCTTTCAGTTAGTTTCTGCTACGATTTGTTTCCTACAAATTGTGGGTGTGTTTTGATTATAAACTGATACATTGACGATTGTTTGTTTCTATATTTTTTTGGTGTAATGTTGACACTTGCATGTCTATTATACAGTCGTGCCCACAGGTTGGCTGATTCCTATAGATGTTTGCCTTTTCTTATGCATGCATATTATATACTATCTTGCACTCTGTAGGATGATTATTGGTTGCAGTTCTTAGAGTACTTGAATGAGCCTGAAAATGATGTTGCAACTGGCTTGCTGGCTTGCTTTTGTTTTCTACCATGTAGATTATTGATGAAATGGGTTCTAAGTTATGTGTTTGGTCAAATGCCTAAATGAAGTTTTATTTTGGTCATTTTATTGTTGTGTTGCCTTTGTTTTCTGTTGGTTGCTCCACCTGTAGAATTCTATTTTCCTTATTTTGCTTCCTTTGTTTGTTTTTTTTTCCTTGATTTTTCCTATTTTCAGTTCTAGCTGAGTTTTGTAGCTGCTATGGTCTTCCATTTTTATGCAGGGTTGATCACTTGATCCAATGGTTAGGTTGGTAAGATGTTGCCACCGTGGTTCAATTCTATTTAACTTGGATATCTATGCATTTATGGTTTCCTTGGTTTTCTTTTTTTTTTTCCCTTAATTTTTCGAGTTTCCAATTCCAGCTGAGTTGGCCACCTGCTATGGTCTTCCATTTTTTCGCAGTATTGAGTCAATGGTTAGGTTGGTAAGATGTTGTCGCCGTGGTTCAATTATATTTAATATGTATGCATTTATGGTTATTTTGTTTGGTCATCATAAAACCAAGTTAGCATCAATAATGAAATGTTGTTTCTGTTCCCTTATGATCTTATTTGTGAACTTTTGGGGTTGTTGATGTTGGCATTTGAACAGGATCAAGAAAATTGGAAGATAGGTAACATGTGGTCATGTACATTGTTGGCTTGCTTTTGTTTTCTTCCATGTATATTGTATGTGTTTGGTCAAATGCCTAAATGAAGTTTTATTTTGGCAATTTTATTGTTGTGTTACATTTGTTTCCTGTTGGCTGCTCCACCTGCAGAATTCTGTTTTCCTTATTTTGCTTCGTCGGTTTGTTTTTTTCCTTAGTTTAACGTGTTTTCAGTTCCAGTTGAGTTTGCCAGCTGCTATGGTCTTCCATTTCTATGCAGGGTTGACCCAATGGTTAGGTTGGTAAGATATTGCCGCTGTGGTTCAATTAAATTCAATTATATTCGATCCAACGTATATAATAAAAGAGAATGCCATAGAAAACCCTAAAATGTCCATGGTTGAGAGCTTGACATGTGGCACTTTTGTTGGGTTTTTGGTGATTTTACCCCTGTAGCTTTGTGGTTGTTTATGTTGCCATTTAAACAGGATCAAGAAAATCGGTAACAAAGTATCATGTGGTCATGCCTGGTATGTTTTCTAATATCTCTCCATATCTGGTATGTGTTGGTTGTTATTTAATCGGTCAAAATCACATTGTTGTGTTGTTCTCCAATGCGAAATTAGGGAAGGTCGGTGCATACTATCATATAGAGATTGTTGTTTTCCCTGTTAACCTCATGGAGTTGATGGTTTGCTTTCTGATTGGTGTAGTATCCTACCCATGCTTAACTGGCAATTCCTTGAAGCCAATTATGAAATTAACTACCTTTCTGGGGTAAATGTGTTCTCTGTGTTTGCTATTTGTTAGGTTCAATTCAAACCTGTTACTAACTCAAATCAGAGTGTTGTGCTCACTTTCCCCACTAATAATTTGTGTAACTATCAGCACCATTTATAGGATTATTGTGGGTAACAATTAAATGGTTGCTATTTTGCCCTAAGTCCTTCTGGGGTAAATGTGTTCTTTGTGTTTGCTATTTTCGCCTAAGTCCTTCTCTCCACACCAAATGGTTGTTGTGACTGCAATTATCATCTCTGTGTTATTGCAGGTGGGGAATCGCATTATGAGCGAGCACTACACGTTACAATTTATTGCCGCATTCCACAACGACAAGGTGATATTCGACTTCTCTTTTACTCATATTGTTTTTTCTGCTAATTCTTTTGATCTGATACATAACACTTACCATTACCACATTTTCTGGGCAGGACTATATAAAAATACCAGCATCCTATCATGAACAGTGGCCACCCCACTACCCGGACTTTGCCCGCTTTGACTATAACGAGGCCTCATACCAGATATGACTCAGACAGGATCGAGGAAGATTGTTCTTTGCTTATGGCCTCAAACACCTGAGAAAACACTTAGGCATCTACGAGTCAGTAACCATCAACTTTATGGCATGTGAACACAGATGGATTTTTAACCTCCATTTCACTCCTCCGCTGGAACAACAAGCATGCGGCAGATCCCTACTAGCAGCTAGAATGCATGTCTGGACTCTTGAACTCACACAGTCCTTGCTTGGTGATCCTAAACCATTGGTAATCTATATTTACTACTTTTAGATTATAATCACATTTTTACCCCAAAAAAATGAACTCAGTCAAATTTTTTGTTCAGGTGCTTCCACCTCTTGCAACAATACATCTTCCTTCTTGTGGTTTTCATATGACGATTTTAAGAAGGTTCGACCCTCCATTGCAATGGCCTGTCCTTCCAGTTGACCTTGGCTTTCATGACAAGTGTGTTGCCCAACCATGGTACCGGTTTCTCGCTGAAGGTGATTTTGTGCATGGAGACGAGCTTTCATTCTACTATAGGCCTTTTGACGATATTTGGGAAGTAGTTATTAGGAAACAAAGAAATTGGGGTGACAGTGATAGTGACTGAATTTTAATTTCTGCTTTGTCAGTTTATAAAACATGTTTGGTTAATTTTGATGCTCAATGCTACCTGAATTTAAAGTGTTAATCTTCTTAGTTTTATCCATGAAGTTGTTATGGACAATATTTATAAATTATATATTAAAGAAATTATGTTTTAAAGGCTTGCGTACTTAATGCTATTATACGTACTACATAGTTGGAAAAGTTCGGTATAAATATTTATCTTCTTAGATATCACATTAGGTGGCCAACCTCAATCTGACAATTGGAAATACCACTATTAGTTAGGCTGCAAAGATGTACCACAGCTAACCAAATTATAATCTTACCAAGCCAAAAAAAAAATATGACTCCTGTTGATCTTATTCATGTTATTTATTATTAACAATAAAAAGCATGCGTGGACAAAAAATAGATGACACACAATTTTTAAGTTTCAAAACTTAATCCTATTATACAAACTAGATTGTTCGGAAAATACAGTATTAATATTGATCTTCTTAAATTTCACATTATGTTCCCAAGCTCAATCTGACAATCCCAAATATCACTATTAGTTAGACTGCAAACATGAATCACCGCTAACAAAATTAAAATCTTACCAAGACAAAACAAATATGACTCCGATTGATCTTATTCATCTTATTTATTAATAACAATAAAGCATACGTGGAAACTATTCATCTTATATATTAACACATGGTACATTTGATGAATTTTTTAGCATTTCCGCATCACACTTCCAATTCTCTTGCTTAGTCCACATGTCTTCTTTTCCAACCTTGCTAATGATTATATTATTCCTGCAAAGCATTGATATTCAAATTCAAATGTTTGAAATTATCAAATATATAGAAGATAAACCCCAAACCAAAGTTAAACCATAACCCAAAGTGAGAAAAAAATAAGTATGAAAAGAAAAACACTTTTTTTTAGAAGAAAAATCCCAAACGAAAGTTAAACTATAAGTCAAACTGAGAAAAAATTAACATGAAAAAAACACTTTCTTTGCTGAGCAATTTTTTAAAAAACTTTGCCTAGCTCCTCTATAATAATAATAATAATAATAATAATAATAATAATAAACTAATAATGCTAATTAGAATTATAATAATAATCATAAAAAATGATAATAATAATAATAATAACAGTGATAATAGTACTAATAATAACACAAATATTATATATACGTGTTTGATTTAAAATCAAGAAAAATCCCAAACGAAAGTTAACCTATAAGTCAAACTGAGAAAAAATTAACATGAGAAAAAAACATTCTTTGCTCAACAATTTTTTAAGAAACTTTGCTTAGATCCTCTATTATAATAATAATAATAATAATAATAATAATAATAATAATAATAATAAACTAATTATGCTAATTAGAATTATAATAATAATCATAAAAAAAGAAAAAACAATGATAATAATAATAATAACAATAATAATAATACTAATAATAACACAAATATTATATATACCTGATATGTCATCATTTTCTCCTATTTCTTAACTCTTTTTGTCACCATTTTAATTACTGATTAGCCTTAATTATCAAATTAATTATGCAATTTTATCATTTGGGCCTATTGGACTAATTTTGTGTTTTTAATTTAATTTCAAAAGAATTATAAGCAATTGAGCTTGAATCCAGAATTGGACTTGGACTTGAAGAGAGCAGACAATTTTATCAAATCTTATCTTATCTAGATTTTATCTAATCTAGATATTATTTCATCTAGATCTTATCTTATCTTATTTAGATTTTATTTCATCTAGATTTTATTTTATCAAATCTTATCTTATCTTGTCTAGATTTTATTTTATTTATGGGCTTGGACTTAAAACAGATTTGTAAGCTTTGGGGCTGAAAATATATAACAGCACCAAGGCTCTAGTTTGAGGACTCTCTCTCTTCTTTTTCGTTTTTAGTTTTAGGCTTCTCTTCTTCTTTTAGACACTTTTTCGTTTTGGAAGAATAATTCTAGTTTTCTTCATTTTCTACTGATTAATGAAAGGCTAAGTCTCCAGCGTTGTTTTCTCTTTAGGATCAAGCACAGCTCTCTTTGAGGTTTTATTATTACTATTAAATTCTGATCAGCTTCTCCTCTTCACCAATTATTCTGTATTTGTTGCTATTAATCCATGGATGCTTAGTGCTTGATTAATTGTCTCTGTGCTTAATTTACGTTCATGTTTAATGATCGTTCATGATTAATTGGTGTATGTGTTGCTTAATCATATAATGAATGCCTTATGTTAAATTTCGCTTAGTAATTTAATTTAGGGTTGGATTAAGTGGTTGAACTGATAAAGGATAAATTCTCGTAACCTAGGATAAGAGACTTGCTTGTGAATCAAGGGGAAGCAACGTGTTTTAATTCTGATATTTTCTAATTCAAATCTATTCGCTGTTTAATTTACAAAAACAAACAACCCCCCCAATTCGTTACTGTTTTATTACTATCTGTTATGAACATTTGGTTGATCATTTCTCATTCGGAGACGACCTATGATCACTTTCTGGATACTGCATTTTTAATGTTTATTTGATTCGGGTACGGCCTCGATCAAATTTGGCGCCGTTGCCGGGGAGCAGTGGACCAAAGGTTCATAATAGCTAGTGATTCGTGTTTTAAGTTTAGTTGTTTTATGTTTACTTCTTTTGTTTAGTGTGTTCGTGTTGTGTTAGTGTGGTATTTTGTTTTATTTCATGTTTTGTTTTGCAATTTAGTAGTACCCCTTGTTCAGCGCTTTTCCTGTTTCAGTTTATTGTTTTGATGTGAATAGTGCTTAGCGACGGAATTAGAGACTGATTCTGCGTTACTGTTCACACAACATTACATTAGTGACGACTGTTTACATTTTAATTGGCGGTTTTTGTTTTGATAGTTAGGGTTGTTATTTTTGGCTGAATTTTTGTGTGGGAAGTTATTTTGACTCATATTTTGTGTGAAAAATACCAGGAACACTTGGTGTGGTTGGATTTGAGAGATTCAAAAAAAAATTTGAACTTAATTTTAGCAAAACTTAAAAGAGCGATAACTTTTGCTCCGGGTATCAGAACGACTATTATGATATATGTATTTGGGGTAGAAAAAAATTTCCCATACTTTCTAAACTTTCCTTAGGCAGTTTCCATAGTTAGACTTTGAATTTTTGTTTGAAATTTTTTGTGCTATCTTTTCATGATTTTAGGGTGTTCCTCAGCAAATTTTAGCTCATTTTGATATCGTTTGAGTATAGTTGTAGTTTTACCCCCTTGTTAGGTGCTTGTTGAGAAACACATTATTTGCTGCATATAGTGCATGACTAGGGGCAATCCAGGTGATTTACAACCCTTTGATCCTGAAATAGATAGAACCTTTCATAGATTAGTTAGGCATAGTGTGCATCCTGGTCATTCTGTGCATTTTGAACATTCTGAGCATTCTGTTGAGGGTGATTCTAAATATTCTGATTTTGAACATTCCACTACTAATTTTTATACTGAGAACATGGCTCAACCTCCACCTCGTGAGAGGACTCTAAGGGAGATGGTTGCACCTAATTTCACTTATGAAAGCTTGTGCATTCAATATCCTGATGAGGGTGTTCCATATGTTCTCAAGACTGGACTAATACATTTGCTGCCCAAGTTTCATGGTCTTGCAGGTGAAGATCCTCTTAAGCATCTTAAGGAGTTCCATATTGTTTGTTCCACCATGAAGCCCCCTGATGTCCAGGAAGATCATATCTTTCTAAAGGCTTTTCCTCATTCTCTGGAGGGAGTGGCAAAAGATTGGCTATACTACTTTACTCCCAAGTCCATTTTTAGCTGGGATGACCTTAAGAGGGTGTTCTTGGAGAAATTCTTCCCTGCATCTAGGACCACTGCCATCAGAAAAGACATTTCAGGCATCAGGCAACTTAGTGGAGAAAGCTTGTATAAGTACTGGGAAAGATTCAAGAAATTGGGTGCAAGCTATCCTCACCACTAGATTTCTGAGCAACTCCTTCTGCAGTATTTCTATGAGGGACTTAGCAACATGGAGAGGAGTATGATTGATGCTGCCAGTGGTGGAGCCCTTGGTGATATGACTCCTGCTGAGGCTAGGAATTTGATTGAGAAGATGGCTTCCAACTCCCAACAATTTAGTGCAAGAAATGATGTTATTTTTCTTAGAGGAGTCCATGAGGTGGCCACGGATTCATCTTCATCTACTGAAAATAAAAAGCTTGAAGGAAAACTTGATGCCTTGGTCAACCTAGTAACTCAGCTTGCCATGAATAAGAAATCTACACCTGTTGCAAGAGTCTGTGGTCTATGTTCTTCTGCAGATCACCATACAGATCTTTGTCCTTCTTTGTAGCAATCTGGAGTCAATGAGCAACCTGAAGCTTATGTTGCAAACATTTATAATAGACCCCCTCAATAGCAAAACCAACAACAACAGAATAATTATGATCTTTCAAGCAACAGATACAATCCAGGTTGGAGGAATCATCCAAATCTGAGATGGACAAGTCCTCCACAACAACAACAGCTTGTCCCTCCTTTTTAGAATGTTGCTGGCCCAAGCAAGCCATATGTTCCTTCCCCAATGCAGCAGCAACAACAACAACAAAGACAACAAGCAACTGAGGCTCCTCCTCAACCTTCCTTAGAAGAGTTAGTGAGGCAAATGACCATCCAGAATATGCAATTTCAGCAAGAGACAAGAGCCTTCATTCAGAGTCTGACAAATCAGATGGGGCAAATGGCTACTCAGATGAATCAAGCTCAGTCCCAAAATTCTGACAAATTGTCTTCACAAACTGTGCACAATCCGAAAAATGTGAGTGCCATCACCTTGAGGTCTGGCAACCAAATTCAAGTGCCTCCACAAGTAGCAGCACCTGCACCTGAACCTGAACCTGTCAAGCTTCATTCTACACCTGAAAAAGAGGATGAGATAATTGCACAAAAGAGAAAGCTTCTTAACAAAAAATTTCATGCAGGTGGACCTTCTTCTAGTAATTCTGACTTACAGCAGCCTCATATCCCTCTTCCATTCCCACCTAGAGCAATTCCAAACAAAAAAATGGAAGAAGTGGAAAAGGAAATCTTGGAGACCTTCAGGAAAGTAGAGGTGAACATACCTCTGCTAGATGCCATCAAGCAGATTCCAAGATACGCCAAGTTTCTAAAGGAGTTGTGCACCCACAAAAGGAAGCTCAAAGGCAATGAAAGGATTAGCATGGGCAGAAATGTGTCAGCATTGATAGGTAAATCTGTTCCTCACATTCCTGAGAAATGTAAGGACACAGGTACTATTTGTATACATTGCATTATTGGGAACAGTAAATTTGAGAATGCTAGGCTAGATCTAGGAGCATCAGTTAGTGTCATGCCTCTGTCCATTTTCAATTCTTTATCTCTTGGACCTTTGCAATCTACAGATGTGGTGATTCATTTGGCAAATAGAAGTGATGCTTACCCCGTAGGTTTCATAGAGGATGTGCTGATTCGGGTTGGTGAACTTATTTTTCCTGTTGATTTTTATGTTCTTAATATGGAAGAAGGATTTTCCCATGGTTCAGTTCCAATTATTTTAGGCAGGTCATTTATGAAAACAGCCCGAACCAAGATAGATGTTTATGCTGGCACATTGTCTATGGAATTTGGTGATATTGTTGTTCATTTTAACATTCTTGATGCCATGAAACATCCATCTGAGGATCATTCTATTTTTTGTGCTGAGATAATTGATCAGATTGTTGATAATTATATGTTTGATTTTGATTTTGGTAGGAAACATCCATTTTTATCTGATCTGCATACTTGTCATTCCTTATGCATTGAATCTGAATCTAAGTTTGAATTTGATTCTGTGTCTAATTTTTATGCTGAGAATGAATCTGAATTTGAATCTGGTTCTGATTTTCTGGGTGTCGTACCTCTTGATGTTGATTTTTTAGAGTCAGAATGCACTAACCATGTTGCAGGAAGTACATCTACTTCTGACTTGCTTTATGAGGTACAGGCTAAGGAACCTTCTTCTTCTCCTACCACGGTTCCTCCCACTGTTCAGCCATCACCCACACCAGAGTTGAAGCCCTTACCAGCAACCCTCAAATATGCTTACTTGGAGGACAAGGAAAAATTTTCAGTGATCATCTCTGCCTTCCTTGATGTTAAGCAAGAGGAGAAGTTGTTGCTAGTTCTCAAGAAGCACAAGAAAGCCATTGGATGGACTTTAGCAGACATTCCTGGTATTAGCCCATCTACCTGCATACATAGGATACTTTTAGAGGATGGAGCTAAGCCAGTGAGGCAGCCATAGCGGCGACTCAACCTCGTCATTCTAGATGTGGTGAAAAAGGAAGTGACCAAGCTCTTACAAGTTGGAATCATCTACCCCATTTCTGACAGCCAGTGGGTGAGTCCAATCCAAGTGGTTCCTAAGAAGACAGGCCTCACAGTGATCAAGAATGAAAAGGATGAGCTTATCCCCACAAGAGTACAGAACAGCTGGAGAGTCTGCATTGATTATAGGAGGCTGAACCAGGTAACCAGAAAAAATCATTTTCCCCTACCATTCATTGATCAAATGCTTGAGCGCTTGGCAGGTAAATCTCATTACTGTTTTCTTGATAGTTTTTCTGGTTATTTACAAATTCATATTGCTCTTGAGGATCAAGAAAAGACCACATTCACCTGTCCCTTTGACACTTTTGCCTATAGGAGAATGCCCTTTGGCCTATGCAACGCCCCTGGTACCTTCCAACGGTGTATGCTTAGCATTTTAAGTGTTTTTTAGAGACTTGCATAGAGGTGTTTATGGATGATTTTACTGTTTATGGATCCTCTTTTGATACATGTTTGGATAGTCTAGATAGAGTTCTTAGTAGATGCATTGAAACTAACCTTGTGCTGAATTTTGAAAAATGTCACTTCATGGTAGAACAAGGTATAGTTTTAGGGCATATCATTTCCAGTAAGGGCATAGAGGTAGACCCTGCAAAAATAGATGTTATTTCACAATTGCCTTACCCCTCTTGCGTGCGAGAGGTTCGTTCTTTTCTTGGTCATGTAGGGTTTTATAGGCGCTTTATCAAGGATTTTAGCAAAGTGGCCCTTCGACTATCCAATCTGCTGCAAAATGAGGTGGAGTTTGATTTTGATGACCAATGCAAAGAGGCTTTTGATTGCCTCAAGCGTGCAGTGACTACCACCCCTATCATTCAGGTACCTGATTGGACATCCCCATTTGAGCTAATGTGCGATACATCCAATTACGCATTGGGGGTTGTCCTTGCTGAAAAGATCTCCTTACTTCACCTTTCTTCTTTTCTGCCATGACTTAGGGAGTTTTCTTTCTTCTGTCTCCTTCTTTACTTTTATTGCACTTGTCCAAATTTTATTGATTTCTTTGATTGTTCTTGATCTTATGATTGTGCTACATTGAGGACAATGTGTTGTTTAAGTGTGAGGGGGGGAGAAGATTGTTCTTTAATTTTGTTGGGTATTCTAGTTTAATTTTATTAGGTTTTCTAGTTTAAGTTTATTAGGTTCTAGGTTAATTTTGTTATTTTGGTTTTATGTTTGTGTACAACATTGCATGTTCCTCTTTGAATTTTGGGTTATGTACAGGTAATGGGTAATTGTTTTTGAAATAGGAGTTTCTTGGCATTTTGTGAATTGAAACCCTTGTTTTTCTCTACATGTCAAGTTAGTTTTGAAGGTTCGAATTGAAAGTGATAGATTTACCCTTGGTGAGAATTTGAGTCATCATCATCTATTTTATTTGGTGTGTTTTGCCCCATTGATTGCTTGCACAATAGCCTTGGCTTGACTCTTGTTGATACTTCTTGCTTCACATGCATGTTGGGAGATGATTTAGGCATTTTATTCTTATAAGCCTCTAGCCAAATGAGCCTACCCTGAATTAATTCCTTTGATAGCCCCTTTGAGCCTATGTTCCCCTTTCTTTGTTTTGAGCTCATTACAAGCCTTAAGTGAAAAACCATGATTTCACCGTACCCTTAAGGAATTTTGGAGCTTTGGAATTGTTTTGGGAATAAGTGTGAGGAGGGGGTATGTTTCATTGGATGATATGTTTTTGTTGGCCATGCTTGATGAGGTATTTTGGCCATGCTTGATGTATATACATATATTTCCTAATCGTTGCTTTATTTTTCAAATGCTTTCAATTGCTACTGTTCACGTTCAAAAAAAATAAAAATAAAAAAGTAAAAAAAAAAGAAAAAAAGAAAATAAAAAATAAAAAAAAAAGAAAAAAAATAGAAAAAGAATGAAGTTGAATAAAAGAGGTCTTGGTTTGAAGACTTGGATTGGTTTAAGGACTTGGTTGATTTTGTTTTGGGTTTACTTTTTAATTTTCGTTTTGGGGTTTACTACTTTTTCTTACTTCCCACTTATTCCCCATTGCTCCTCTATTCCTTTGGGTTTTAGCTACTATCCCATACTTTCATCTACCTTGTCCTTGGCCCCATTACAACCTTAAAAGACCTTTTGATCCTCATGTGCATGTGTTTGTGATGTGGTTGTCAATTTTAGAGTCTTGCCAAGCCTATGTGGTGTTTGTTTTCATGGGTGCTTTGAGAGTAAACAGTAGCCTAGACACTTGAGAGATAGAGTGCATATCTTGTGAGGCTTTATCACTTTTCATTCTTGAGCTGCTTGACTATCTTGCCATGTTTGAGATGCTTGGATGATTTTCATGACGACCTTGATTCTTTAACTCTTTACATGTTGGATGTTACCCATTCTTTTCATTCCTTGAGATTCATTGAGAAATATGTAATTGTTGTTGTGTTTGTTTCTCTTTAATGTCTCTGGATTTGTCCCTTGCTTTGTTTTTTTTTTTATTTTACCCAGGAGTGCAAAAAGCTAAGTGTGAGGGGATTTGATGTGTCATCATTTTCTCCTATTTCTTAACCCTTTTTGTCACCATTTTAATTACTGATTAGCCTTAATTATCAAATTAATTATGCAGTTTTATCATTTGGTCCTATTGGACTAATTTTGTGTTTTTAATTTAATTTCAGAAGAATTATAAGCAATTGGGCTTGAATCCAGAATTGGACTTGGACTTGAAGAGAGTAGACAATTTTATCAAATCTTATCTTATCTAGATCAAATCTTATCTTATCTAGATTTTATCTAATCTAGATATTATTTCATCTAGATCTTATCTTATCTTATTTAGATTTTATTTCATCTAGATTTTATTTTATCAAATCTTATCTTGTCTAGATTTTATTTTATTTATGGGCTTGGACTTAAAACAGATTTGTAAGCTTTGGGGCTGAAAATATATAACTGCACCAAGACTCTAGTTTGAGAACTCTCTCTCTCCTTTTTCGTTTTTAGTTTTAGGCTTCTCTTCTTCTTTTAGACACTTTTTCGTTTTGGAAGAATAATTCTAGTTTTCTTCGTTTTCTACTGATTAATGGAAGGCTAAGTCTCCAACGTTGTTTTCTCTTGAGGATCAAGCACAACTCTCTTTGAGTTTTTATTATTACTATTAAATTCTGATAAGCTTCTCCTCTTCACCAATTATTTTGTATTTGTTGCTATTAATCCATGCATGCTTAGTGCTTGATTAATTGTCTCTGCGCTTAATTTATGTTCATGCTTAATGATCGTTCATGATTAATTGGTGTATGTGTTGCTTAATCACATAATGAATGCCTTATGTTAAATTTCGCTTAGTAATTTAATTTAGGGTTGGATTAAGTGGTTGAACTGATAAAGGATAAATTCTCGTAACCTAAGATAAGAGACTTGCTTGTGAATCAAGGGGAAGCAACGTGTTTTAATTCTGATATTTTCTAATTCAAATTTATTCGCTGTTTAATTTACAAAAACAAACAACCCCCCAATTTGTTACTGTTTTATTACTATCTGTTATGAACATTTGGTTGACCATTGCTCATTGGGAGATGACCTAGGATCACTTCCTAGATACTGTATTTTTAATGTTTATTTGATTCGGGTACGACCTCGATCAATACCTGTTTCATTTAAAATCTCAAATTATTGTATGATATAAACACTATAAATAGCATCATCATTTTGAAAGTTTCAATAATTATATCTTCAGTTTTTCTATCATTGTCTTTAACCACTCCAGATAATGTTTTGCTCAGTACACAAAATAATTTAACCGATTTTTATAATAATAATAATGTTATTGATCATTATTGTAATAATAATATCACCAATTTTTTTTTGTTTCTTTGTTCTTAATTGTTGTTGTTACTCTCTTTGGTTGCCCCTTCTTGCTTTTCTTTCTATTTGAATTTTTAAGTTCCTCATTGGTTTTGTTGTTGTCAATTTTCCTTTCGCCAAACAATGCTTTCCTTTTCTTTCTCTGTGGATTAATTTATGACGCTATATGTTTATAGCTTCAATTAATTATTTCCAGCTTTGGGTTTAGTTTTCTGCCACTTGGCTTGCTGTATTGCTTTTGTTTTTTGCCATGTGGCACTTTTGCTGTGTTGGTTTGGTCTTCTTTCTTCGTCTATTTGTTCCACTATATCTTACGTTGCCTTGCTGTTTTGTTTCTTCTTCAATTTTTGGGTTTGTGAACGAAGCATTGATTTTTCCAGGCTCTTCTCCTTTGTTGTTCGGTTTCTTTTGCTGCATGCTTGTGTTCATGTTTCGTCTTTCTTTTGGTTGTAAGTTTTTGGATAATAAATCCCCAGCTTTCTGTCTAAGTTTTGAGTGCATTTCGATTTCTTTTGCAGTTTGGTTTGCCACGGTATTCTCTTTGGTTGCGGGGAGTTAAGCTAGCATTGATTTTTTCAGTTCTTCTCTTTTATTTTTCCCTTTCTTTTGCTGCATGCTTGCATTCATCTTTGGTCTTGCTTTTGGTTATACCTTTTTATAAAATAAATTTCCTATTTTCTGCAACTTGATTTGCTGTGCTATTTTCTTTGGTTGCGAGGAGTGAAGGTAATGCTTTGGTCTTCCTTTTGGTTGTAAATTTTTGGAAATTAAATTTCCTCTTTCCTGTCTAAATTTTTAGCCCATTGACGTTTGGTTGAGCTTCTTTGCCTTAAGGTTTTTTTCCCCGGTTTTTCCGTGGGTGTTTTTATGAGATTTTTTGCTTTTTGTCAATGCATGCTTGGATTTTTTCTATCATTGTGTTTGAGCCAGTTAGTGCTCGGCTTTGTTTGCGACAATTTGTGCCTGTGTTTTGATTATAAAGTGATACATTGACCATTGTTTGTTTCTATATTTTTTTATGTCATGCTGATACTTGCATGTCTATTATGCAATTATGCCTCCAGGTTGACTGATTCCTATGCATGTCTATTATATACTGTCCTGCACCCTGTAGGATAATTATTGGTAGCAGTTCTTAGAGTACTTGAATGAGGCTAAAAATTATGTTCCAATGTGTTTTGCCTATTATGTATCTTTGGTTTTACATTTTATCTTTTGTACTTCTTTCTGATATATTTTTTCATCTCATGCTGACAGTTGCATGTCTATTATGTACTTGTGTCCGCAGCTTGCTTGATTCTTATCCATGTTTGTTTTTGCTTTGTTTCTCATTGTTACCACATTTCTTTGCTACCTTGCTGCACCTTCTTTGATTCTCCCACTTGCATTTCCATTCAAAGTTTATCGATCATGTTGTTGTGGCAGAATTATGGCACGTGCTCCTGATAACATCAAGTCTATTAATGGATCAAAAGAGGCACTTAAACTTGCCATAAGAATTACTGATCTTTGGTTCGTTGGGACTCCAAACAGATCTGAACAAGCAGAAATGGTCATAATTGATTCTCATGTATGGTTTTCTCTGTTTCTCATGTATGGTTTTCTTTGTCTTTTTTTTGGTTCATTATTAAGCATTCAACCAATTACTTATATACTTTGTCTGTTACAGGGAGATACAATCCATGTTGTCTGTAAACAAGATCAGTTAAAATCTTGGAAGGCTGATTTGATCGAAAATTGTACTTACGTAATGCATAATTTTAAAGTCATGAAGAATGACGGCCAATTTAGAATCTGTGATCAACAGTATAAATTAGTTTTTACTGGAGTTATTGTTCTCGGGAAATCCAATTTGGAGGATCTTCCCTTTAAAAATATAAATTTGCTGATTTCACCAATATCGTTGCTGGGCTCTTCAAACCTAAACTGTTGGTTGGTAAGTTTAGTTACAATTTTTTGAATTAGTTTGTCCACAAAATTTATAGTTCTTTTGATGACATTTTTTATTTTATAAATTCTTCAAACAATATTGGTGTCGTGGATGAGGTAGTCTATCATCATGTGGGATCAAAGAATACAAGGGTTGTTTTCAAACTCAAGGATTTGAGGTCATATTGTACAATTGACCTTTTGACAAATTATGTCTTTTAAAATTATTATATGCTCTTACTCTTATTATTGTTTGTTTGGTATGGTGTCCAATTGCTATCTATATTTGATCATTATAAGCTGATGCATTAACCATTCTTTATTTGTCATAGTGGCCAAATCCTGTCTTGCACTCTATGGGATAGTTATTGCTTGCAGTTCATAGACTACTTGAATCAGTTTGAAAATGATCTCCCCATCATTATTATATTGACGCGTGCACAAATCAAAGAAGGCCAGGGTACAACATGATGTCAAATTAGTGAATTCTTGTGCTTATTAAATAACATCTTATGTGTTTTTTTTGTCACAAACAAATACAAGATCTTATGCACCCTAAGTCAGTAATTCGATGAGGGCCTCCAAATTATTGATCAATGAAGCTATTTTTGAAATTCAAGAATTCGGGGAGAGTTTTGTTGGTCATGACCTTGGTCCTGAATTTATAAACTTTCTTAATTACATGTGTGCATTATTTCTTCTAACAATTTTGGTTTATTCTATGTCTATAACCTTTCTGATTTAGGCATTCAGGTCCGGTCAGTTTTCACAGCTGGTGACCAGGGGAGTTCCCAGGTTTTAGGTTCAAGCCAATTGTCGTCAAAAGATGCATTTCTTTCAAAAGCTGAAGCAAAGACAATCTCTGACATTAACAACATTTTTTAGGTAAAACTGTTACTTATCTAAACTGTTAACTCAGTTTAATAGAAAACCTAATGAAAAGTCATGGTGATCAAAGTCTATGAACTATAATTAAAGTCTTGCTATTTATTCAATGATTGTACTAGTTGGTTTGGAATCTGACGACTATCTTTTTTTTGCAAGGAAATTGTTTATGTTACTGTCGGCACCATTAATAGAATTGTTATGGATAACCATTCATGGTGTTATCCAACTTGCAGTTACTGCTACAGAAAAACTGATGTTGAGACAGCCGCATTCACATGTGCATGTGACAAACATAATGATCAACTTGTGCTGAGGTTATTGCACTCATGTTTCATTGTTGTCATCTTCATTTATCATTCTTTTTTACACTCTTATGTACATAGGCAGGTATAAAGTCGAGGTGATGGTTACCTACAAAGAACAAAGCACAAATTTTTTTTATGTGGGACCGTGAATGCACTGAGCTGATTGGACAATCAGCTAATGAAGTTAACAAGCTGAAAATAGAAGTACCTAACCAAATTATCATACGATGCTTTTTAACATTTGAATGATGTTTTATTAGTTTACTATCGAATTTGATTACAAATATTAATTATCGAATGTTTTTCCTTTGGTCAAGGAGGGTGATATTGATTTGAATGTTTCTCCTCTAGCTCTTGATAAGTTGTTGGGTTATGTCCTTGCATTTAAAATCAAAGTTCAACCTAAGTTTAACAATGTTGTTGTTCTTAGATACTCGAATGACTTAGATTTGATCAATGTTGTGGTGGACATGCTGCCTGATGCTGAGGTAATGTTTTTAAAGCATGTTGCACCCATTATTCTCATATTTGTTATCCTGAACTTATATCTTATACAGGCATGTTCCAACGTTCATGCTCCTATTCTTGACTCCGATGATCCTTTCCAACTCGAATCTATAAGTTGACACTGTGATAGCGTTTTCCATATTTTATGTGTGCTGACAGAATATTATTTAAAAACTCCACGGTCTCTAATTCCAAATTTAGTTTATTGATCAGTGTAAGTGTTATGCAGCAATCTGTGTCTAGCATAGCAGATCATGATCCACTTCTGGGTCTTCCATTGACACCTACAAAACGGTTACCATCTAATGACTGTGATGATGAACTGAAAGCCTATCAGATTTCACTGGCCCAACTTTCATCTAACAAATTAGCAAGACATGATCAAATTGAATTAGTGCAGCTACTTTCATTTTTTTCCGCGTTGTATGGATTCTATTATTTGCAAGCCGTGCAATATAGAAATACCTAGCTGAGGGGCTAAGTATATGGTTCAACATTGACAGCTGCGAAAGTTAGAGATACAAGGATGATAATAGTTGTATGTAGAGCCATGGCTTGCTGACATTTGAACAAAATCTAATATCAAAGATCTTCTGTGTGCAGAAGTAGGGAGAATGAATTTTGGTGAACTACAAAAAAAATGTCGTTGCTTTATTTGACATTATGATAAAAAAGTGTATCATATTTATTGTGGTTTTATCGTATCATGTACCATTGCTCGAATGAGTGATAAATGCTATTTGTGTTAGACTGAGAAGTGCATCATACTATTATCATCCTTGTATCTCCAACTTTTCGTTGATTTGAGCCATTAAGAACGTGGAAATTTTCAATATAGAAACAAGTCTAATTCAACAATAAACACATTCTTAATTGCTCAAATCAACGAAAAGTTGTTTTGATTAGGCATTTCCTTAAGTTGTTTGTGCCCTGTTTTGTTCTGCATTGTCCGGAGAAAACCAAACATACATCTAGCTGAATGGTATATACTATAGATGTGATTACAAAAAATCCACTAAATCTTTCATATTAGTTTTTCCATGAGTCTCACCCACTGATGCTTCTACATGCAAGTGTCATCAATCCTATAAGCCGATTTTCCCAGCTGTCAATGTTGAACTATAGTTGTTGGCCTTCAGTTGTCCATTTCTCTTATTTTCAGAATGTCTCGCATGCTTTCCACATTAACTTGACTATTTCTTAGTTGATCTCAATCGCCATTTTCTCATTAATTTATAACTCGATCAAGTCAACAATTGCCATTAACACCATGGAAAAAGACTAATTCAAGGACAAGTCTAATTCAGTGAATGCCAAAATAAATAGAAAACATATCCTAGATAAAAAAACGACAATCTCAGGCTCAGGCCCCTCCACAACCAATTATGGAGTCTACTTCACAATCTAGGAATTATCACAATAAGAAACTATACCAACCATCTTGCATGTAAAATACATTGCTTTTGATTATTTGATTCCATTTAACTTTGATTTTTCTCTATATATAAGCAATCCAAACTGATTCATCAGAGGATCTAAGTTCTGAATCAACACAAGGTGCCATGCAAACAAACTCCTTTATTCAACATTTTTTCATTATTTAAATTTAATAACCATATGTAATTGTAATCCTTGCAGCATCTGATTTAAATTTTTCGCCTAGAAATGAACATTACCAATCTTCTGCCAATGACCCTCTAATTGACACTGAAGGTGAGAATTATAATTCTGAATCATTCACAACCATATCAGTTGACATATTTTTTTATCCATCTTATCAATTGTTACCATCATCTTTCCGTATGTCATTAAACAATTTCAGGCTATTCTGATCTTGGTGACCAACTAATCCAGTGTAAACACCGTAATGCAAAAATGTGGTATAATGAAAGAACATCAAAGCATAAAAATAGTAGAAGCTTGAGGTTCAGCTTATGTTGTAGAAATGGCAAAGTTGAACTTCCATTATTACAAAATCCACCCTAGTATCTGCACCGACTTCTCTTTGATCATAATTCAGCTAATGGTAGAAATTATCAACAAAATATACGCACATATAACATGATGTTTGCATTTACTTCTGTTGGTATTAAACTAGACAAATCAATTAACCGTTCAAGAGGACCTCCTACAATTAGAATTTAGGGTCAACCATGTCACCACATAGGCAGTTTATTATCAATGTCTGGAAAAGAACCCAAATTTGCATAATTATATATCTTTGACACAGACAATGAAGTTAAAAATAGAATTAATGCCATCAGGTACTGATTTTTTCATTTCAATAATTATAAAAATCATACATTCATGAAAGATATTGTTTCAATTACATATTAGTTCTAAGGTTACTTTTTTCAGCTAGCATGATGGAATTCAATCGGAAATTGTTTCAAGTTTAGCTGAAATGCTGGATAAACACAATGCGCATGCTAAAAGTTTTAGGATGGCTAGAGATAGATTGGCAAATAGTGATGTCGATAATGTCATATTAAGAATGATATCTACTCGTGAAAAGGATGGTCGGACATACAATGTTCCAACTGTTTCATGTCGGATCGAGTGGCCTCAGAATAATTAAGAAGGGGGGGTTGAATTAATTATTCCTAAACCTTTACTAATTAAAAAAATTACTCTTCTAAGGCTTTTACTAAATTGTTAAGAGAATGAGGAGTAGAAGAGAAACTTAACAGAAAGTAAAAACGAAAATTAAATGCACAGCGGAAAGTAAAAGAGTAGGGAAGAAGGAAACAAACACACAAGAGTTTTTATACTGGTTCGGCAACAACCCGTGCCTACATCCAGTCCCCAAGCGACCTACGATCCTTGAGATTTCTTTCAACCTTGTAAAAATCCTTTTACAAGCAAAGATTCACAAGGGATGTACCCTCCCTTGTTCTCTTTGAACCTAGTGGATGTACCCTCCACTAGAACTGATCCACAAGAGATGTACCCTCTCTTGTTCTCAGTCAAACCCAAGTAGATGTACCCTCTACTTGTACCACAAAGGATGTACCCTCCAATGTGTTGAGACAAAGATCTCAGGCTGTTAAACCTTTGATACTTTGTGAATGGAGATACAAAAGAATTCTCAGGCGGTTAGTCCTTTGAACACTTTTGTATTAGGGAAAGGGAAGAATCAAAAGAATTCTCAGACTGTATCATTTTGAATTCTTTGACAAGGGAGAAGGAAGACACAAAAGAATTCAGGTGGTTAGTCCTTCGTTCTTTTGGAAAAGGGAGAAGAGAGACACAAAAAGAATTCAGGCGGTTAGTCCTTGGGGAATTCTTTTTGGCAAAGGGAGAAGGGAATGAAAAAGATGAATAGCACAAGTTTTCAAGGTTTGGAAAACCAGAAAACTTCAGAAAGCTTTTGGTACAAAGAAGAAGAATAAGTTGAAAGAGAGTCAAGGCTTGTAAAGGATTGATTGGAAAAGTAAAATTGTTCAAGATTGTTTAAATGTAAAACAAAGCCTTGCTTTTATAGACTCTCCATGTCTGGTCAAGAAGACCATTCAGAAGAGTTATAAATTTTAGAAAAACTTAAAACCCATTTGAAAAAGTCAAAACCTTTTTGAAGAGTTACATCTTTTGATTTTTTCAGAAACAGTCACTGGTAATCGATTACCAAATAAGTGTAATCGATTACACAAAGCTTTTGAGTGAAAGGATGTGACTCTTCACATTTAAATTTGAATTTCAATGTTCAAGGGCACTGGTAATCGATTACCAAAACATTGTAATCGATTACAGCCTTTTGAAAATAATTGGAATGTTGTAAACTCAGTTTGAAAACTTTTTCAAACTCATTTTGCTACTGGTAATCGATTACTACAATATGGTAATCGATTACCAGAGAGTAAAAACTCTTTGGTAAAGGTTTTGTCAAAAAACCATGTGTTATTCAAAGTTTTGAAAAAACTTTTTAATACTTATCTTGATTGAGTCTTTTCTTCATTCTTGAATCTTGAGTCTTGAATCTTGATCTTGATTCTTGAGATCTTGAATCTTGATCTTGATTCTTGGCTTTCTTCTTGAGTCTTGAATTCTTCTTGATTCTTGAACTCTTGACTTGTTCTTGATTCACTTGAGATGTTCTTTGATCTTTGAGCTTTTTGTTCATCACCTTTGTCATCATCTTTTGTTGTCATTATTGTTATCATCAAAACACCTTTGAATCACATTCACCATGAAGCCTTGCTTCTACATTTCAGAAGTTGTTGCACTTATTGTAGGTGATTTTAATCCCAACTCAAGAAGAGATATTATTCTTGAGACTGAAAATGGACAATTACAGAGAATACATGAATTGCACTCTAGCTATCTAGGCCTACAATTCCCTCTGCTTTTCCCTTATGGTGAAGATGGATATAGGCCTGACATACTTCACCATGCAACACCAGACAGCAAAAAAAAAAAAAGCGAAATCGTCTCACTATGAGAGAGTGGTTTGCTTATAGACTTCAGTGTAGACCAAATGAAGCTCAAACTTTATTGCATTCTAGAAGACTATTTCAACAATTCATTGTTGAAGCATATACCATGGTTGAATCGGAAAGACTCAACTACATTAGGAACAACCAAAAGAAACTTAGAGTTGACAAGTATTGTAGCTTACAAAATTCACTGGATGCTGGGACAAACCAAGGTTTAAATAAAGGCAAGAGAGTAATTTTGCCTTCTACCTTTGTTGGCAGCCCCCACTACATGGATCAACTATACTTTGATGGTATGGCGATATGCAGCCATGTTGGTTTCCCAAATCTTTTTATCACTTTAACATGTAATCCAAATTGGCCAGAAATCCATAGATTACTTGCGCCATTGAATTTGAAACCATCAGATAGACCATACATTATCTCACGAGTTTTCAAGTTGAAATATGAAGAAATGCTTTCAGACCTAAAAAAGAGTCACCTACTTGGAAAAGAAGTGGCATGTAAGTTGATAGCAACTTTTTGTGTTCAACTTACAATTCAATTTATTAATTTTCACTTTTGCTCATTCTATAACATAATTATTACATATTTATGTGTTATTGTTTTCCTGCTAATACTATAATTCAACAGTCACAGATATGCAGACAATAGAATTCCAAAAACGAGGACTTCCTCATGTCCATTTATTGTTGTTTTTGCACCCAGACAATAAATATCCAACTTCAGACGAAATTGACCAGATTATATCAGCAGAGATACCTTCAAGGGAAGATGACCCAGAACTCTATAAATTGGTGCAAAATCATATGGTTCATGGCCCATGTGGAATTATACACTTTGAATATCCATGTATGAAAGAAGGAAAGTGTAGCAGATTTTATCCTGAAATGTTCCAACCTCGCACCCTTTTAGATCCAAATGGTTATCCAATATATCGTAGGAGAAATGATGGTCATACAATTTCAAAGAATGGTGTTATCATTGATAATAGACACATCGTACCTTATAATCCAAAGTTACTGAAAAAATACCAAGCGCATGTCAATATTGAATGGTGCAATCAAAGTACTTCAATCAAATATTTATTCAAATACATAAACAAAGGGTATGACAGAGTCACTGTTGTTATGCTTTATGATGACAATGATGAAATCCAGAATGCTACCAACCAAAAAGATGAGATTAAAGAATATATAGACTATAGGTACCATTAATTGAACATATGTAATTAATGTGTCCATTATTGTTTTACTAAATTAATGTTTATGCCAGGTACATTTCTCCTTGAAGAATTTTTAGTTTTCCAATACATGCTAGGAAACCTGCTATTGAAAGATTATATTTCCATCTTCCAGGCCAACACAATGTTCTTTATGAGGACCATGATGGTATTGGTGATGTCCTATCCAAGCCAAGCATTTCAGATTCCAAATTTTTAGCTTGGATGAATGCCAACAAATTTTTTTCAGAAGGAAGAAATCTGACTTATTCAGAATTCATTTCAAAGTTTGTATATAATCAAAAGACTAGATCATGGCAACTTAGAAAGAAAGGATGCACTATTTGGAAGGCTTATATGGGTCCCACCAACGACAGGAGAATTGTTTTATTTGAGGATAATGCTTACTGCCTGCAAAGGAGCAACTTCATTTGAGGATATTAGAACTGCTACAAATATTCAATACCTTACATATAGAGAAGCATGCTTTGTCATGGGGGTTTTACAAGATGACAGAGAATTCATTGAAGCAATCAAAGAGGCAAAGGACTGGGGCACAACTAATTATTTGAGGAAATTATTTGTGTTGATGCTTTTAACAGGCGCCATCAATAAACCTGAAGAAGTTTGGAATCAAACATGGCATTGGCTAGCTGATGACATTGCATATCATTATAGCAAATCAACAATAAATACAGGTTAGTTTTGATTAATTCTTACATTTGATCCCATCAACCATAATCATAATTTGATTGATAACGTCTAATGTGTTAGAATTACACATCGATGATAATCATCTGAGTAATTTGGCATTGCTGGAGATTGAACAACTGTTGCACGTAAATCAAAAATCACTTAAAGACTATCCTTCAATGCCATATCCTCAGGATGCTGCTTGCACGCCCTATCTAGCCAATAGCCTGATATTAGCATAACTAAATTACAACAAGGAAGACACCAGATCAGAATTTCTGCAACTTTTTTCATCCATGACAGGTGCCATACCTTTCAAATTTAAATTTAAATTGTTCTTCTTCTGCATCTAACATAAACTAATAAATATTTATAGATGAACAAACATCTATTTATAAACAAATCATTGAAGTCGTCAACAAAAATCAAGGTGGCATGTTTTTCTTATATGGATCTGGAGGTACAGGAAAAACCTTCATATGGAGAACATTGGCAACTTCATTGAGAGCAAACAATCAAATTGTTATTAAAGTTGCTTCCAGTGGCATAACTTCTTTATTGTTACCAGGCAGCAGGACTGCACATTCAAAATTCAAAATACCTGTACCCATTTTTGAAGACTCAACATGCAACATTCATCAAGGAAGTGAATTAGCTTAATTGCTAAATCAAACAAGCCTAATTATTTGGGATGAAGCACCAATGGCTCACAAATTTTGTTTTGAAGTGCTTGACCAAAGTTTAAGAGATATAATTAAAACTAAACCCAGCTCAAATCAAATATTTGGAGGTAAAGTCATCGTATTTGGTGGAGGATTCCAACAAATACTGCCAGTCATTCCAAGGGGAAGTCGCTTAGACATTGTCAACACAACAATCAATTCCTCTTATTTACAGGATTTCTGTCAGGTCTTAAGACTGACATAAAACATGCATTTGCAGAACAATGAACAATCACCAAATGAACAAGAAATTGCCGCATTTGCTAAGTGGATCCTTGACAATGGAGATGGAATTATTGGACATCAAAATGATGGCTATTCCACAATTGAAATCCCTGAGGACCTATTGATAACTCAATATGATGATCCAATCCATGCCATAGTTAACTCAACATTCCCAGATTTAACACAACATCACAACGATGGTCAGTACTTCAACAGTAGAGCAATATTAGCATCAACCAACGAAACAGCCGAATAGGTCAATGGTTATATACTATCATTAATCTCAGGTAATCATAGAATCACTAATCCAATTCATATTACATGTATCTAAATTAACCATGCTTAATCACCAATTTTTAAATATTATTATCTACTTTATGTTTCCTCTATTTTGGAGAGATCTTTAACTTTACAACTGCCATACTAACTATAGAAATTATCATAGGTGAGCACATGGAATACCTAAGTTCTGACTCTATAGACAAATTAGAAACCAATGAAAGCTGTCATTTTCAAACAATAACTACTGAATTCCTTAATTCATTGATGACAGTCTGCCAAATCATTGTATCAAGCTTAAAATAGGAACTCCTATAATGCTTTTAAGGAACTTAGATCAAACTCAAGGCCTGTGTAATGACACTAGATTAATAACTAGAAGATTGGCAAAGCATGTAATTGCGGCTGAAATCATTTCTAGCAAATATTCAGGCCATATGGTTTACATCCCAAGAATGTCCATGTCCCCTTCACAATCACCATGGCCTTTTAAACTTTTAAGGAGACAATTTCCAATCATGTTGTCTTACGCAATGACAATTAACAAATCTCAGGGACAGTCACTGTCCACAGTCGAACTTTATTCGCCAAAACCAGTGTTTAGCCATGGTCAATTATAAGGGTCAAAACAAAGAAAGGTTTGAAAATTTTGATCCATGATAAAGACCAGAAAAATATGACTTCTACCACCAATGTAGTTTTCAAAGAAGTCTTCAATAATCTAGGAAGGTTAATATAATTTCTCCTCTAACACAATTCTTAGTTTTTATTCCTAATACTACTTTATTTAACAATCACTAAAAATACACTCTCATATGCAGCTAAATACAAGATCATATCAGCCATTGCCGAATATTCTATTATAAGGTACATAATATCATCTTCTACATTAAAATCTTTCTATTGCAATTTATACTGCTAAATTCAATTTACAAATTGCATCTATTTTGCTTGATTTTAAATTTATTATTATTATTATTACTGTTATTAATTTATTATTATCATTACGTCTACTGTACGAAATATCATCTTCTGAAAGTATATATTTAGAACATGTATAATTGTTTTGCTGAGACCATTAATATTGAATATATCTTCTACCAAATACATAATTACAATGATTTTCTCTGATAAATTTTTTCCCCTGCATTTTTATATTTATCAATATTATTTATGACATTCACTAACAAAAAAAAAAACACTTGAGCTGCCTACAACACCAGAGATACATTCATGATGATTTAAATCACTCTCCACGTCCAATCTTTTGAACCAGCATTCAATGCTCTACAATTCCCAATTTCATTTATGTGTCACCAGCTACATCTTTTCACCAACAATTGCATCAGTCCCACAGTTCTTCTCCAAACAGATTTTCTTCTCCGGCCATCCATTTCTCCTCCGTTTCCAAAAAAAAAAACAATACTCAGACCACTGCGACCATGAGTTTAGACTCATCCTCCACTTCAACTGGGACAACGATGAGCTCAGACTCATCATCTGTTTTAAGCAAGGCCAAGTCTCAAATTATTTAGAATATATATTAAAATTGTGTTAACTATATTTGACTTTGTTTTGTTTAAATTTTAATTGTAACCATGGTATTGTGATGAAACTCACCATCCAGATTCCCAAAGTTGTGGCTTTCTTTTTTCACTAGATACTTAGGTTTTCTTTTTCTCCTGCTATTTTGTTATATACATTAAACCAATACTTTTTAATTAGTTAATCTTTTCAATGCATGCACCGATCCATTTTGACTGATTGATATTATCAACTTTGAGTTTAGAATTAAACAACAAACAACATATGAATAAGCACTAAAAATTTTGTTTTGTCATCCTTTGACTGCCAAACAACAAATAGGGAATTATTTTTCCTGTCTTTTCTATTTATTGATATTAATCTGCAATGTAGTACTATAAAATGGATTCTAATAGTAATTAGATAGAATATACACCTACAAGAATGCCTAATATGAAATCCATATTCCATTATTTTTCTACAATTTATTAATAACTGATGTTCAAGAACTGATATAACCATATATAAATTAATCATAGTATGCAAAAATTGATACAATACTTCATCACTCTATGAATATCAGGATAACGTATTAGTTGGCTACCATGAGTTCTGTTAGACAACAACATAATTCTTCCTACTCTATATCATCATATGAAAATAACAGACATAGTGCAGCAAATTTCAAGATTGTTGTCGTGTCCCAAACCAAAACAATCCAAAACCTTTGCCATAACTTTTCTATTCTGATTTTTAAACCTGCATTCCAACGCAATCCCACTTCACTTCTCAATCTTTAATTGCATAATACACTTTATAAAACCTGCTAACTTAACCATTACTATCAGTCTCGACATTAATTACAGAATACACTTCATGCAACCATACACTCATTGATTTTATTATGCTGTTGTCATTGTCCACATACTTTAAAATATTATCTTTCATTACCATATTTTATCTTATTTTTTCCATGCTATCTAACTGCAGATTCAATATCCAATCAACAAAAAACCATTAATCATGCAGTTCACAACACCATTCCACAATGATAGGGTAATCTTATATGTCCACTCTTTGTTTTTTTTTTTTTTGTTCTTTCATTGTTACAGTTTCATTTTCTTTTGTTACTATGTCTTTTTTTAGAACATCATAGTGGTGCCTTCATTTTACCACCAACAATGGGCACCAGAATACCCTGACTTTGTCTATATCAGATATGATGGAACAACATACCAAATCAGACTAAGACAGCATCTCGACAAAATATACTTCGCTGACAGACTAAACCAATTCAGGAAAGATTTAGTGATTTATGAATCTGTCACCATTAACTTCTTGGCTTGTGACAACAAATCCATATTTGACCTTCATTTCTCTCTCTCACTAGAACACCAGACTTGTGGAAGACCATGGTGTGACACCCTCTACCCCACACATATATGTACTAATAATAAAAGAAATAATTAAAAAAAATTAAACTTAATTCAAGTTTTTAAAACATATTTAAATACAAGCCTTTCAAGAAGGTAGCAGGCTCACATTCACCTTTCTAACATCATCATAAAACTTTTCTAAATAAATAATAAATTCACTTCGGCTCAAACAAGGCCGTCTATAAAACCCTATACCCCAATGCCACATCCTATCAGAGCGTTGTGTCCCGACGTCCTTCAGCACATGGTTCCTTAAAGCAATTCACCTAGTCATCTGCTTCCCCAAACACAAAGTTCAAGATCATCACAGGATCCAAACACAAACAACACACGGGGAGTGAGTTATCACATTTCTAACTAATAGAGAAACAAAACAACTAGATATACATATCATATAAACCAAATAAAACTTAGTTACACGTAATTCACGTAATTCCACCACTTTGTCATTCAAAGTTCACTTTTCAATCATCAATCACATTACACAAGAATCACACGCTCTGATCAAGACATAATAACACATCAATTTCATAATAAACAATTAGCAAGCGCATGAGACAGTTATGCTAAGACTCAAGTCTATATGCAATGTGGTACCATGTCAGTGAAAAACCACCCTGTGGCGCTTAGGAGTACATAACAAGACACACCACACAATGGGTTTGTCAGGTCACTCTCACTAAGTAAGATCATAGGGAGACCAGTCAGGGTCACGATGTTTTGCAAGAATGCTCCAACCATATGGGATCAGCATAGGCTTAAAGGAGCACTCAAACCCGGTGACCCCCAAGGCCTACACTCTGAAGAGTCCGTCAGGGCCTCTCCCTCCTGATTCAGGTCCAACCCCTAAAATCATTTTAGCACACAAACACTGCTCGTGAATTATACAATACACATGACCTCACACTCGTGTGTTAAACACGTACAACATATTGCGCTACAATTTAACACTGGTTCCTAAATAGGAAACCTACATTTTCTCTTTAACACTGGTTCCTAAATAGGAAACCTACACTTTCTCTTTAACACTGCGCATTTACACTTTTCTCAAGATAACATGGTCGGGTTATTGTACAATTCACAGCTTACAACACAAATAATGTCACATCAAGAGTTAATCACATACTTATTTACAACCAAAACTCATTCACAATTTCACATCTCATAATGTCACAATCCACCATCACATGTTTTCACGTATCTCACAATTCAACACATGTTCTACTTTACACTTTTACTCAATCTCAATAACAATATTATAATCTCAAGGCAACATATTATTCCATAATTCATCACATATTTCATTTATAAACACTGCTCATCAATTATACAATACCACGACCTCACACTCATGTTTCAAACATGTTTAACACAATTGCGCTACAATTTAACACTGGTTCCTAACTAGGAACCTACACTTTCTCTTTAACACTGCGCATAAACATTGGTCAGGTTATTGTATAATTCATAGCTCACAATATAATTAATGTAACATCAAGTGTTAAACACATCCACTTATTCACAATCGAATATCATGTCCACACTTTAACATCACATCAACCATCTCATAACATTCCTAATGATATTCATAAGGTACAACACACACATGTTCATCAAATTTAACCATAATATTCTCAAACTCCAACACTTAATAATTTTTGGAATCATACTATAACACTCTACAATATTATTTACATAAATTATTAATATAAATAACTACCTCTATATATATAAGCTAGCATACATCATATTGAATCACAAATATCAAAGTAAGTTTTCAATGCACAAATTCTAAATAATTATATGAACACTTTGGTCAATTTCAATTATGATATTAATTTTTTAAATTATATATAAAAACCTAATAAAAAGCAAGAAAAAGAGAAAATACAAAATCAATATCTCTCTCTAAATTTTTCCTTACTTTATTTCATCAATTCATATTAATTAGAAAAATGCTCGATTTATAGGGTTCACGCTCAACACAATAGCATATCAATTTCACAACAATTGGTCTGTCAAACATATAAAATTCACTATAATTATTATAAGGATAGAATAAAAATGACGGAAACACCCAAAAATTCATTCCAATTGGTACTCTAAGGATCCCTACACATGTTCTCACTAATCCCCAATTGTGAATAACTCATCCCTTACCTCTGAGCGGACTCACGTGTCTTCAGCCAGCGATAGCAGCATCTCTAGCAGTTCCCTGAGATTCCTTCAGTTATTCCTCCGACTGCTCCGATAGAATTCCCAAACGTCAGAGAGACGGAGAAGAGATTGAAACCTCCACTTGTACTGTCTTCATGTGATTCCTTTTTCTCCCTCCACGAATATTATCTCGCAAATCCCAACGGTGGAACTGTGCGCAGTTGAATTTCGAACAACATATCCAAATTTCTTGAAAATCCAACGTTTAAAGAAACCGGGATCATAATTTTACCGAGACAGTTTTGGGTTTCTGCGGGAAATTAAAAGGGTACAATGCGAATGGTTTTCCTATAAGCTCAGACATGATTTTGAAATTCACAACGGTGAGAATGCTTGGAATTGGGTTTTGAACCTGGTGTTTAAATTTCACGACGATCTAACGGTGAATAAGTCTGAGATCGTCGTTTTTCTGAGACAGGTTTAGTGAGCTGTGGGAAAAAGAAAGGGTTTTGAGAGGAGAAGGGGAAAAACGAAAATGAGGGGCAGAGGAGGTGAGGAGTCAGTCTGAAAAACCTAGCATGTTGCTATTTATAGCTAGGGGCATTTACGACCTATTATTTACTCTATTTATTTATTTTTATTATTTTTACTAAAAAACTTTTTAAATTTATTTATGAAAAAAATGGGATGTTACACATGGCTCATCTTAAGAGAACATATTTGGACAATTAAAATCACCCAGTCAATGTTTGCTGCACCATCAAAAGTTGTTCTTTGTTCCTTATACAAATTGTTATTTATGTATAACACTTTTTTCGCATTACAGAGACTCCCAAACTATGTCATTACACATGTTAATGCCTACGGCCAACACATGATGATACTTAGAAAAATTGGACCTCCACTGCGTGGAATGTTCTCCTCCTTAACATTGGAATTGGCCACAGATACGTAGTACAACCATGGTATGAATTCCTTGCCAACAGTAATTTCTCTCACGGTGATGAAATCTCTTTTTATTACAGGCATGATAAAATATGAGAAATTATCATCCAGCACAGGAAAAATTGGAATGATAATGACACTGAATAAATTTAGAATGTTAAACTGCTACTTCACTTTATGATGGTCATGTTTATATTTTTATTTCTTAAAACAATTTATCTACTATGTAAATATATTATCAATCTTTAATCTATTTTAATTTACAGATTAGTTTTCATTTTTTCCTACTTTACAAATCAAATAAACATACATGCGAAAATTTTTACAAACAACCCGTGTGTACGCACGGGTCACAATCTAGTTTTATTATAAAAGACAACCGATGCATGTACCAAATCTATTCATCATATGCAAAAATTTAAAGCACCGGTTATTTAACAAACATCTCAGCAACATAAAAATTCCTTCAATAGCTACATCACATATTATTCTAATTTCCTTCACTTGTTTTTATTTAAAATGTTAATGAAAAAGATTGGTATTCATGATCTCTATTCTCTTCTCCATTTAATCTTTAAATTCTTCTTCTCAACCATCAAATCAATCGGATAACTTCAACTGTCTTAATTATTTGACTTACTAATTGAATTAGTTGAGTTATTATTTTATTTAAATATTTTAATTATTTGAGTTATTATATTTAAATTATTTCACTTTCTTTACGTAACCAAATAAATTATTTCACATACCAACCTAACTCTATAGAAGGGGGGAAAATAGTAAAACACGTGCAAAAAAAATAATTCTATTTATCTTCATCCATCATGTCACTATTGCAAGTCTTCACAAGCCCTGCTGATTAACAATTAGAATTCATTTTCAGCATATTAACTTAAATGTTCTTCCATTACAAATATATAATTAATTAATGATTTTATCAGATTATTCACATTATTTTGACGAAATATGATACAAAATTAAGCATTTTACTTTTTTACAATATAAAACATGCAAATTTAATCAAACATAATTTAAATTAATTCATCTACCCGCAAAAGGTGTAAGTCCAAATCTAGAATCACTTGTTATCAAAACCAGACTAATCATCAAATAAAAAGTAAAAATGTAGAGGTTTTGATGTTCAATTAGGATTGAACCGTTCTTTCATTCATACAAACGTCCATATGTTTATGATTAAAATAAAAATCATTTAATATAAAAATATTTTAAAAAAAAAACATAAAAACCACTTTGATACACATAATGCCTGACAAAACCATCTAATTACTAGGAACAAGAAAAGCCTACAACACACATAATTTAAGTATTTAACAGAATTATTAGTGCTTTTTTAGGCAAAAATTTAAAAGTGAGACCAAAAGAAAGTTGGAAACACATACCCCCCCCCCCCCAAAGAAAACAACAACAACAAAGACAAGAAAAAATGTTAATCACTAGAGTAATCATCATCACCCTCTTCATGATCAGCAACAACTTTCTCTATAAACCGTTTGCGGACTCCTTCAATAATAGCCTCATTTCCATTATGACCATCATTAAGTACAGGATCTGATTGGCACAACACTAATGCAACACCTGATATTCCAGAGAACATGCAAAGAATTCAATGTGTTAGATAACAAGGGAACAGGTTTAGAAAAGTATTACTATTACTACTACACAACTATGTAAGAAATTAAAAAGGTAAGAGAAGGATTGCCATGAGGGATGAACAAATCTAATCAAGGGGCACAAGTTCAGCTAGATAAGGGAAAAATTAACAATGTCTACACTGCTTCTGATCTTATATAATTTACCGGTAGACAATTAGACATGAAATAGTTACAAGTTTGATTAGCAGGGCAGCAATGACATGGTTACATGCTTTTCCATTTACATGTCAAGAGGTATGGAGTATAATATTGTATTGAGTATGTTTGGCTTACTTTTTCTTTTTTTTTTTACTTGGAAGCTATTTTTAATTTTTAATTTAAAGCTAAAGATAAGAGCTTAAAAAAAGTAGTTGCTTGTTTACCTATTTTTTAACTTAAAAGTTTCTTTTAACATAAAACTTGTTTGGTTAAAAAAAATAAAAAATATAGTTATATTTAAAACTGATTATCTGATCCAATGAAAAGTACATTTGTTAATAAATAAAAAAGTGTAAAATTAATTTAACTTACATAAATATATTTTAAATTTTTAATGATATGATATTAAAAATATTGAAATACAAATATTAAAAAAAAATCATTTTAAAAAAAGTAAAAAAAAAAATTACAATAATGTTAATATTGAAAGAGTTTAATCAGGAAATAAGGAAATAGACATGTCTGTATCTCTAAATTGATCTTGATCACTAGTCATTGCCATATAAAGTTCTTTCATACAAGTACAAACAAAGAAAAGAAAAACTTAGGGTATGGTTGCTTCTCTTAGTTTTTTTATTTTAGAAACTGTTTTCTGAAACAATTCTACTAACCTATCAATCAATTTATCATCTAAAGTCTATTAAGTTTTGACACTTATTTTCCAAATTTCAAATCAACTGTTTTAAAAACTAAAAAACAGAAACAGACAGGAGATGTTTCTTTCCCTTATCACTTCTCAATGGCAAGCAGATGGAGAGAAAAGAACTAGCATGAATTAACATCAAATGCAGAGGAAACGCAGAGAAGGAACGTGCAAATGGAGCTCAGTGAGCTGTGTCGCAGACTCGCAGATAAGCACTTTCCATTCTCTGTCAAGACATTCTACGAAAATTTTCCCTTAGCTGTGTCACAAAATGTATTTATACCATTAGCTGCGTTGCAGATAAGTTCATACGATGAACACAGTGAATTTGACAGATATGAGCTGAGAAATGCTTGGGTGGACAGAACCCAAACAACAGTTTCCAGAAGACAACCGGAAAATGATAAAAAGAGAGAGACAAGATTGCTTTTATACATCAAACAAGTTTTTTCTATTTTTCAGTTTCTGAAAACTAAAAACAATTTTTGAAAATGGAAATCAAACACGCCATTAGAGACTCTATAAATCACTAATTTAGTATTTTTCATCTGTTTCATGCTCAAACAGTCTTACTTCCTTGATCTACAAGCCGTAGTAGAAAACAAGGAGCAATCTTGCCAACAAATCATTTTCCTCCCTCATTCTATATCCCTCACAACCCTCTGCAGGAACCTCCTTGCCTGCAACTTCACATGAAGCTTAAAGGTACGTTGGCAAAGCCAAATAAATCAAGTCTATGCATCCACTTATCCATCTTTTTCATGTTTTTCCTTTCTTTTGACTCCCTCACAAGCAATTATGTTCTCGATTTCCTCACCAAAAAGTAAAAACAATGCAGAGCATGAAGCATGACCTTTGTTGATAACCCTCACAAGGCATTAAGAAAGCTCTCCGAGTTCATTTAAGCAGTTGAAGACGCCACAAGGATGAGACCGAATAAGGAATTGGGCTATATAGCCAAAAGGAATTGTATGAATCCCTGCTTTTCATCATATCATACCCACCAATACTTGACACATCTTAAAAAATGTGAATTTCTATGTATAGAGAAGTTTTTGGAAACCAAATTCAGTACCTTCTTCCTTAGTCAAATAAATTGCTAAAGCTTCCACCAAGTAATTGAAGTGTTCTCTATTGGCGCAGAATGTATTACACAGAACCTTTCTTGGTTTCTAGTTATTAGTTAGTCATTCTACTCTATAAGAGCAATTAAACAAGATGTTCATAAAATATATCTACCATGATGATGATAAAAAAATGGCAAACTTCTCGCCATGAATTAATGAACTGTAATTTCTGTAAAGCCTAAAGAAAAAAAATGTCAAAGTATTTGGCTTGATACTCCGATTTATCATCCTATTCCCTCATGTATTCCTTTCTATAATGGTTATGTTCCTGGGACTTCATGTTCCTTCTCTATAGTGGTTATCATAAACCACTTATTCAAACCAAGGGCAATGACACCAAACAAGTCTGCAATGAACGGGGTGCAGAATGGAGTCCTAATGATACTGACATGGCTACCAAAAGCCAAGGATGGAGACTGATAGAGACAGGGAAAGAGCATAACAGACGACAAATATACAAAACGTGAAAGAGAAATACCATTAAAGAGCACAATAAAGATAGAGAACAGAGTGTAAAACCAATCAAGGACATGGGATAATATGATGCCAGTAAATTAAGTCAACCAACAGCATGAAAGAACATGGAAAACTCAGTACATTAGGTCTGAATCGCACTACAACGACAGAGCAGTGACGAGAGGGCTCCAACAACTAGGAGTTTATTTGCATAGCAGTGGGAGTCTCATGGTCGAGCAGTAGGTTTCTATAATTTAGAAAGAAATCTGAAAAATAGAGGGAGATGGGATTCAAACTAGAGTCTTGCCAATAAAAGCTCTGCATAAGTTGACCATAAGCTCCTCCAACAAGCTTTTTTTAATGATTTCTTAAAACATAAACTGCTTATATTGTTAAGAGCTTTTATATGAAGTGTTTGGCTCAACTTCTCTTCTCCTTTTAAGGAGAGGAAAAGTCACAAAAAAGTTAGACCAAACGCTCCTAAAAATATAATTATGTTGTCAAAATGTTATAGACCAAAACAAAATTTGACTAATTAGGTGGATCATTATCAGGATTACATTCGCAACGGAAATGTTTGATAGATATGTGTTTATTATATATATTTTTCTATCTTTCTTTGCTTGTACTGTTCTGTTCTTCCTTGTAATACACTCTTCTCCTGTTGTACAGAGGGCTGCAGTCTGCCCCTGTCTTTTCATGTACTTGCTGACCTCTCATATAGAATTAGTCTCAGCTTAGTGAGATAGGCAAAAGCTTTTCCAAATATTATTGAGTTCCAAAGTCTGAAGTGGACAAACATCTTTCAACTAGTTCTAGTATGCCATAAAAAAAAGTATCACTTATGGTTAGAAACACTTCTGAAAGCTAGTCTCTTAATTCCATGAAGGAATTGTGTAAACAAATTTTATAATATTTACGATCAATATGCCTTTCATACAAAAATAAAGGTAAACAAAGTTTAACAAGTTGCAATAATCAAAGTAAGAGAACAAAAACAATGAAGCTTGCATTCTGAGACACAAATACCTTCAGGAGTGCATCTTCGCCCGAAACTATGCAAACCCACATAATTTCCTTTGACTGCTCCGTTGTTGTACACCAACAAAGTGGGAAGATTCCGATCCGGGTAGTTCGGTATGCAATCAGTAGATATTATCTTCACAAATTTTGTTGAAGGATATCTTACTGCCAATTCTTCAATGCTTTGCATCAACAACCCACATTCAGGAATCCTGTAACAAAAACACAAGAAACATCACCACAAGAAACATGACAATAAAACACTAAATAAATTATAGAACTTGGATGATAAAAAAAAAAGCTCCTTAATCATACCCTTCTTTGTATAGGATGACAACCACCCAAACATCAGATGGAGCTTGTGACACCTCCCGAACAAAATCAGATCCTGAAATGAGAATCACTGACCCAAACCTCAATACTTTTGCTGCCTCTTGCATCTCAGCCAGCCTCTTCTTCCTATCACAGAAAAATGATTCAATTAAGAACAAGTAGAATTAACACGCACACACACACCGAATTTTGCTTCCTCATAACGTCCACTTTTCAAGTAAATTCAGAATGAACCGCTCATCAACAAGAGGGAAAATACACTCTTAAGCATTAATTCGCTATAAAACATTAAATCCACAGCAATTCCCAACCAAAGTGTATTCAATAACATCGAAAAGAATGAACAAAAGGTTAAACAAATACACCCCTACAGTCCTACGCATGAATTTTCCTATAAAATCTCAAACCCACAACAATTCTCAATCAATTTGCATTCAACAACATACAAAATAAACAACCAAATACAAATCTCAGACAAATATTCTCTACAAAACAACACAAAGAGCCCCACCAACAAATCCACGAAAAGATTCAAACTTTATCCATCCTCCACCCCCTTGGGCAAAAACAAAACCGACCCACTTAATAGAAACCCTTCAAATCCACGAAACACCCCATCATTCTTTGTGGGTGACAGAACAGGTAAAAAAAGGGGGGGGGGGGGGGGGGGGGCAAAAACCAGAACCTATATTCTTGGAGGAAGCGATCGTCGTCGAGGTCATCTTCGAGGTCTTCGAGTTCCTCCGAGGTTTTGGAATCAATCCATGTTTTGTCTTTGGGTTGATCATCAGAGGCATCAGGGGTGAAAGGTGGGGGCTTGAAAGCTGGTGCCTTCGGAGGCAAATTTCCGAGCTTTCTCTGAATATCATCCCATTGAGTAGAGGCTCCTTCTAAATCCTTGTACACGAAATGGTAATCGCCCATTCTTCTCTTTCTCGACGAATCTGGATTTGTTGTTGTGTTTAAAGTTTAACGTTTTACCATGGCCAATAAGAGTAAGGCTTGTATGGACTATGGAGTATGGACACAAACTTAACTAAAAGCGACCGTGTTAGAGACCACCAATAAAAAATTAAAATATATTATATCAATATATTGAACTAAATTTAAATAAAGAAATAATAAAGTTTACAAAGGAGTGAGGTGTGCGGTGCGGGCTACGATGATAACCTAATAGCAGAACACAGTGGGCAGAAATGGTGAGAGAAGGAAGAAGAAAGGGTCCAGTGGTTAAAAAACGAAAAATATAAAAAAAAATATAATTATATCTTCAATATTTGAGACTTGTCCGCACAGCTGAGCAATGTTATTGTTTTTTTTTAAAGTAAATTATATTCTATTTTTCTCAAATTATCCAATATTTTTTTTACATTATTTTTATTTTCTTTGTTAACTACGTTAACTATCGTCAATTGAAATATGTGAACACATAAAATTAGTCTAACATCTTTGTTACACTCACATCATCTTTATTTTTCTCAAATTGAACCAGATACTTCTTCCTTCTTTTACATTACTTTTACCCCCATTTGTTAACCTCATTAACTAATGTCAATTAAAATATGTGAGCAGATGAAATTGTTTTAACATCTTTGTTAAATACTTAATAACAAATTAATAATTGATCATGTGAAAAGACAATAACAATTTTTCCTTCAATATTTGACTCTTTCTTCATTATTGCTAACACTTGAAGAAGATACAGTTCTTGATTGAGATATTATGTCAAACACCTAGCCATCAAAAATAAATATTTCAAAGAAAGGAGTTAAAAATACAAGAGCAAAACACTAAAATTTGAAGCAAATGATCATATTCAATCAATAGGCATTGTTGAAAACACGTCCAATAAAAAACGTAGCAACCAAACGACCCAACACGCACCAAAAAATTGAACTAAAAAATGAAGAAGGAAGGTTATTAACACATGTGTACCAACAAAGTAGGTTCACGTCCAACAGAAAACTGAGTTCACATCCAATTAGAGAAAAAAGAAAAAAAAAAGGAAGAGTGTTAAAATATTTTCAGGTTGAAAATGATGTCATGTCTTTTATGGAGTTAAGAGGAAAAAGATGAAGATATTTTGGACATAAATTTTCATTAAAAGTCGTGTGACCAGCATATGTCTACTTTTTGTTAAATTATTAAAAGGTGTTTAGGAGGGAGAGGTCTGGGTGTAATGTGAGCTAAACAATTAGGGGTTTTATTTGTAAGGTACAAAAAAGGAGGGGTGTCAAGTGCAATTTGAAAAAAAAACACACACACAAGGGATGCGAGTGTGAGGGAAAAAATGAGGGTATTTTAGACATAATTTTTTTATTGAAAGTCATGTGACCAACATGTGTCTACTTTCTGCTAAATTATTAAACAATATTTAGGAGCAAAGGGATTTGAATGTAATGTGAGCTAAACAATTAAGGAGTTTTTTGTATGATGCAAAAAAGGAGGGGTGTCAGGTGCAATTTGGAAAAACACAGAGGGTGCGAGTGTAATTTACTCTTTTTTTTACAATGGTTGCACAAGATAGGTATTTCTCTTCTAACACAAATTATTTCATTTTCAAATGTCAACTAGGATTCAAACCGTAGACCACTTGATTAAGAAATACAAGGCGTAGCACTTGTGTCAACTGTTGTTGATTATAGTTGTTGTTGTAGTTTTCTTTGTTTGTTGTTTTTGTTCATTTCCCCGTCATCAAAAAAATTGCATAAGCCTAATGATCTTTCGAAACCATTCAAAATTTGACATGTAACACTTAAATTTTTATAATGTTTGATTAAGTATTTTATTTAGATTGCAAGAGTAATTAAATTTAATTTAAGTGTCATAATGAATTAATTAATTATGAGGTGATGGTTTATTATGTTTATGTATATGTCATGTTGTATGTAGAGTTGGGCAAATGAGTTTGGGCCCGCGGGCCACCTCGAAATCCACAACCCACACTTAACTCACAGGTTAAACGGGTTTACCGACTGGCCCTTGTAAGTTGCAACTCATAATCTTTTACAAACAATAACAAGTGAGTTTCCATTGAAACCGATATTAGAAAATAAATTAATGAGTCTAAATTGGAAATATATATTCTTAGTAACTCTGAATTTGAATTGGGAATTTTGTTACCCATAAATATGAATATATGTTACTTATTTAGTTGTTACTAAATTGGAAATATATATGTTCAATTGATTTTAGCTTTGTATTCTAAAATATGGATTACTATGATGATTCCATAAATGATAGTGTTGATATGGTGGATGAAATAAACAATGAAGAAAATGAAGAGATACCAGATTGCCTAATGATAGAGCTTTGCGCAAGGGTTGTAAGAAAGATTAGCAGGGGGTGCAAATAAAACTGGAACTTTGAGTTTAATACGACACTTATATATTTGTAGGAAGACTGCAAAGACTTTTGAAGAAAGTGATGTTGGTAGGCTTGTTAATATAGCTCCATGTAGAGCTTGTAGGCCTTGAATCTTCTTCATCAATGGAGTCCTTTGCTTCTTGGAGATCAATGGAAGCGGAATGGAGAAGGAGGAAAGGTGATTGGAGATGCCACTTCAAGGAGAAGATGAGTCAATAACAAGCTCACCACCATAGGAAGTCATGAATAAGAGCTTGAAGGTAAGAGAAGCTGAATGGAGGGAGAGGGAGAGAGGGGAACAAAATTTTGAGAGAGAGAAGAGGGAGAATGAGATCTGAACTTTGAAGTCTAATTTCTCAAATGATCAAAGTTGCAAAATGCACACACAACACCTCTATTTATAAACTAAGTGTCACACAAAATTGGAGGGAAATTTGAATACACTTGAATTTGAATTTGAACTTGTGGAGCCAAATTTGGAGCCAAAATTTCACTAATTATGATTAGTGAATTTCAGCTATAGTTCAACACACTAATCCAATATCAAATCCAAGATTCTCCACTAAGTGTACTTAGGTGTCATGAGGCATGTAAAGCATGAAGGACATGCACAAAGTGTGACTATATGATGTGGCAATGGGATGTAGCAAGCAAATGCTCGCCTCCCTCTTAGGCTAGTCCGAAATTTAATTGGATTGGGCTTCCCCCAATTTAATTAAATTTCTCTCCCAAAACACACATAAAATAGTGCACTTAATGCATGTCAAATTACAAAACTACCTCTAATATAAAAACTAGTCTAGGTGCCCTAAAATACAAATGCTGAAAAATTCTATATTACTAGGGTACCTTAAACTTATGAGGTACCCTCCCTACACCATGGAGACTTTAATACAAGGCCAAAAAAAATAATGAAACCTTAATCTAATATGTACAAAGATAACTGAATTCATACTTAGCTCATGGGCCCAAAATCTACCCAAAGGCTCAAGAGAACCCTAGGGCCTCTCCTGCATCCCTGGCCCAATCTTCTTGGAATCTCCTAGCCATGACTCTGGTGATGGGTCCCCTCCTTGGGAGTATTGCATCATCCCCTCCATCTTGAAAAGGATTTGTCCTTAAATCTATAGACCCTTCATCATCTGAATCAGCTACACCTGCAAAATGAACCAAATCAGTAATGTTAAAAGTGTTATTGATCATCTCCAAGACCTGAAAAGGGCCATCACCTCTGGGGCTAAGTTTGAGTTTTCTCTTAGTAGGAAATCTATCCTTCCTAAGATAGAGCCAAACTCAATCCCCTTTATTAAGCACCAACTCCTTCCTTCCTCTATTGCCTTTAGCTGCATACACCTTTATTTGGTTCTCTATTTGGTTCTTGACCTTCTCATGTAATTTCTTCACAAACTCTGACCTAGATACCCCTTCTTTATGTATAAAAAAAGTGTCAAGTGGATCGGAAGGGTAATTAGGTCCAAAGGTGTGAGAAGATTGAACCCATAAACAACCCCAAAAGGTGACTGTTTGGCAGTTCTATGACCCCTCCCCCCTTATTATAGACAAACTCCACATGAGGAAGATACTCATCCTAAGACTTGTGATTGCCTTTTAGGAGAGCCCTTAACAATGTGGATAAAGATCTATTCACTACCTTTATCTGCCCATCAGTCTGTAGGTGACAAGTGGTCGAGAAAATAAGCTTAGTTCCTAGCTTAGCCCATAAAGTTTTCCAAAAATGGCTAAGGAACTTAGCACCTTGTCGCAACCTACCCTTCGGCGGGAGGGCGACGCGTGACTCGCGGGATGCGTGTTCCACGAAAGGAATACGCGCGGAGTCGCCACCAACGTTTATTTGAGGAAAACGTCGGAAAAACCGGAAAAGACGCGATCTACGAACTTTTAAGTGAAAGGCTCGGGAGTTGTATTTACGCACGAGGAAGGTATTAGCACCCCACACGTCCGTCATAAGAGACGGCAGCCTTTAATCAAATGTGCAAACATGACTTAGATTTTTACGTTCCCTTTTACATTCTTATATCTTTTATACCCTTTTTATATTTTCCTCTTTTTGTGGTCGACAAGGGTGTTTCCCTTTGCTCCTACGTATTCCTCAATTGTGATAAGGAAATCAGATCTACGTAGTTCTTTCAAAAGCGGTAAAGTTACATGTTGATTTTATGCTTTTGAACGGTCCATGTTAACCGATAAAAGCAAAGAGGACCGTTTAAGGCGTTGGACCTTAAAACGGTTTTTAGTGATTTTTCGGACAAAACTTGATTTGTGAGTCTATTTTAGTCTTAGTTTCACTTTGGTTATTAATCAATTCATTCAAGGAAACTTCCAAAGAAAAACGTCCGATTGATTTTTTTGGTTATTTTATTCAAAAATATTTTGATTATTTTATTATTATTTTTCAAGATATTTTGATTATTTTACTTTTTTTGGTTTAACCGAGGTTATAGCGTGAACGATCGGTTAGATTTTGTTTTAAAAGTGATTAAATGAGATTACAACACAAATGATCGGTTGAAATTTATTTTATCATTTATTAGGTGAGAAAACGGCTTAAATAAATGGTAAAAGCGCGTTAAAGACAGAAGAAAAGAAATCGAAAATGAACGAAATAAAGATGAAAGCTTAAAAAAACAAGAAATGAATTGAAAGTCTCGGATTCGAAAACTTACCCGTTGAAGAACGAAGAACGGTGAAGAACGGACGAAAACTTTCACGGATTTGCTTACGGAAACATCTCGGAAGTGTTACGGAAGCACCTCGACTTGGATTTTCTTCACGGAAACAATTTTTTTCACCCAAAACAGCTGAAATACATAGCCAGGGGGCTGTGGGATCCTTAGAACAACCCCCTTCAGCCTATTTATAGGAAAAAAGGGGAGGAGGTTGCCGCCCAGCTCGCCCAGACGAGCTGGGTTGCTTCCTCCAGAAGCAATGCAGCTTCAAAAAATAATTCTGGAAGGCCCAATTCAAAATTTCAAAATTGCTATTTGCACCCCCCAATTTTGATAAGTTCACCCCCCTTCTTTCGTAATTTATGGAAAAGTTACGGAAGCCTTACGGAAGCATCTAAGACTTGATTTTCTTCTTTTTTTTCGCTTCCCTCTCACCCGTATTATGTTAAATATGCTTATTTAGAGTTATGGGAATTTTACGGAAGCATTACGGGTGTCCCGGAAGCCCCGGAATCCCATTTTTCAACAAAACGGGGGGTGTGGTGGCCACCTAGCTCACCCAGGCGAGCTCGAAAATTACTACTTGCACCCCCCATTTTACTAAATACACCCTCTTGCCTTTTTTTTGGTGATTTTTTTCGTAACGTTACGAAACTTTACGAATTTCGTAACGATACTTGTTTTCTTTCCGTAATGTTACGGAACCTTGCGGATTACATAATCATCCCTTTTTTTACTTACGGAATGTTACGGAACCTCACGAATTGTGCAACGATGCTTCCTTTTTGATTTCCGGTGTGTCACGGAATCTTACGGATTGTGCATCAATACTTTCTTTTGATTTCCGGCACGTCACGGAACTTCACAAACTGCCTAATGATGGGTGCCAAGCACCTCAAAATGACCAAACACAAGTTGCATGCCACCAAGCAAAGGTCCCCGGACGAAATTAGGGTATGACAGTTGCCCCTCTTTACTTGTCTTTTATTGGAGATAAAAGGGAAGTAAAGATAAGACACTAATTTCGTTCCTCTCGGTTGACGAGAGTCGCGGGTGACCATAAAATACCTCTGCATGTAAATGACTTGCTGTCCCCGGGGGAACAAAAGGTGCAGAAGACGATGTCAGTCTCTGCATGCTATCAAGCGTTCTGTCTTACAGATAGCAAAAGAATGTTTATACGGATAACCACTCGGGTATTTCCGCCCGTCAGCGTGACTCAAATGTCAGTATGACAGATCTTGTGAGCGCGGAAGATGACGTAAATCTCCGCGTGTCAACAGGCTTGTTGGCCGCGATTGACGAAAGGCGCAGAAGACGACGTTAGTCTCTGCGTGCTATCAGGCTTTTCTTCTTACAGATAGCAAAAAAGAATGTTTATACGGATAACCACTCGGGTATTTCCGCCCGTCAGCGTGACTCAAAAGTCAGTATGACAAATCTTGTGAGCGCGGAAGATGACATAAATCTCCGCATGTTAACGGACTTATCGGCCGCGATTGACGAAGGGCGCAGAAGACGACGTTAGTCTCTGCGTGCTATCAGGCTTTTCGTCTTACAGACAGCAAAAAATAATGTTTATACGGATAACCACTCGGGTATTTTCGCCCGTCAGCGTGACTCAAATGTCAGTATGACAAATCTTGTGAGCGCGGAAGATGACGTAAATCTCCGCGTGTCAACGGGCTTGTCGGCCGCGATTGACGAAGGGCGCAGAAGACGACGTTAGTCTCTGCGTGCTATCAGGCTTTTCGTCTTACAGACAGCAAAAAAGAATGTTTATACGGATAACCACTCGGGTATCTCTGCTCGTCAGCGTGACTCAAATGTCAGTATGACAGATCTTGTGAGCGCGGAAGATGACGTAAATCTCCGCGTGTCAACGGGCTTGTCGGTCACGATTGACGAAGGGCGCAGAAGACGACGTTAGTCTCTGCGTGCTATCAGGCTTTTCGTCTTACAGACAGCAAAAAAGAATGTTTATACGGATAACCACTCGGGTATTTTCGCCCGTCAGCGTGACTCAAATGTCAGTATGACAAATCTTGTGAGCGCGGAAGATGACGTAAATCTCCACGTGTCAACGGGCTTGTCGGCCGCGATTGACGAAGGGCGCAGAAGACGACGTTAGTCTCTGCGTGCTATCAGGCTTTTCGTCTTACAGACAGTAAAAAATAATGTTTATACGGATAACCACTCGGGTATCTCCGCCCGTCAGCGTGACTCAAATGTCAGTATGACAGATCTTGTGAGCGCGGAAGATGACGTAAATCTCCGCGTGTCAACGGGCTTGTCGGCCGCGATTGACGAAGGGCGCAGAAGATGACGTTAGTCTCTGCGTGCTATTAGGCTTTTCGTCTTATAGACAACAAAAAAGAATGTTTATACGGATAACCACTCGGGTATTTCCGCCCGTCAGCGTGACTCAAATGTCAGTATGACAGATCTTGTGAAGGTGGCCGACAAAAGCAAGGCTCTTGCTCCTACGTATCCTCCAATGAGGAACTCAGACCTACGTAGTTCTTGATAACTTGTGAGACTTGAAAAAGTCTCCACCGGAAGATGCTGACATCTCCGGAAAGGGCGCAGATGACCACATTGGCCTCTGCTCATCAATCACACTTGGGGTCACTGAATGACAAGGTGCGGATAACCGTAAGGTGTCTCCGCGGGCTACCAGCTCTTGGGTCATGGTAACAAAAAGCGGTGTGGTCGACAAAAGCAAGGCTTTTGCTCCTACGTATCCTCAAATGAGGAACTCAGACCTACGTAGTTCTGGATAACTTGTGAGACTTGAAAAAGTCTCGGTGTTTTCTCCACTAAAATGCAAACATGCTTTAGTAAAGAGACAAATATTCCAACTGATTAGAGCAGCATATGCTTTTTTGAGTGAAAAACAATGTGTCTACCGGGGAAGGAGAGTCTGCTGATGAAACCCCCCATAACCATAAATGAGATTTTGGATGTTAGCATTTCGTTTCTAAATGACCATTTAGAGGAAACACTGGGTTCGACAAAAATAGAAGAAATCCACTCAAAGTGTATCAATCTCGCACAGGTAAGTGTTTTATCCTAATTCCGAACCATAGATATGTCACGACTTGACTTTGCGAATTATTTCCTATCAAATCAAAGATTACATGCGTGATCATGGACCAATAGGACTTCCCTTGGAAATGGGTTCTTTTGGTGGGTTTTTCGGCTTTTGATTTTTTTTTGGCTTTTTCCTTTTCTGTTCTTGTTTGACGCGAGGCGAGCAAGTCACTGACGCACAGGATTTTGGTTGGTAATCAAAGGGAGAAGACCACTTTAGGTCATGGTTTCCTTTCCTTCCTTTTGTTCATTTGGTGACAATTCTGTATTGTTTAGATATTGTCTGGTCAAAAGACCTTTCTGCACATTTCTTCTGCTTCTTTGATCAGGAACTTTCTTTCCTTCCTTTTTCTTATTATTTATATTTTTTTTTTACTTTCTCCCATTCTTTGATTGGGAATTTCCTTTCTTTTCTTTTTGCTTTCTCTTTGATTGGAAATTTTCCTTCTTTTCTCTTTGATTGGGAATTTTCCTTCTTTTCTTTTTTTGCTTCCGAGGGTAAGGATTGACATTCTCACCCTGGGTCAAGGTTTATGGTGAGTCAGGATTTTGGCTCAAGGCTTGTAGAATGGCTAGACATGATACATGTCGGGGTTTGGTTTGGCTCAAGGATAAAAGGGATGCCCCACATTATTTCCATGACACAAATGCAAAAATGATGATTTGGAAATTTTATGCAAAACTGGTTGTCGCAACCTACCCTTCGGCGGGAGGGCGACGCGAGACTCGCGGGATGCGTGTTCCACGAAAGGAATACGCGCGGAGTTGCCACCAACGTTTATTTGAGGAAAACGTCGGAAAAACCGGAAAAGACGCGATCTACGAACTTTTTAATGAAAGGTTCGGGAGTTGTATTTACGCACGGGGAAGGTATTAGCACCCCACACGCCCGTCCCAAGGGACGGCAGCCTTTAATCGAATGTGCAAACATGACTTTGATTTTTATGTTCCCTTTTATGTTCTTATATCCTTTGTACCCTTTTTATTTTTTTCTTTTTTGTGGTCGACAAGGGTGTTTCCTTTTGCTCCTACGTATTCCTCAATTTGGGATGAGAAAATCAGACCTACGTAGTTCTTTTGGAACAAAGTGTTTGGTTAAGTTTGTTTTTGTCTTTTTTGCAAAATATGTTTTTATTTGAACAAAAGGTCATTTAAGGTGTTGGACCATTAAACGGTCTTTTGATTTTGAAAGATGAGAAACGTTAAGGCGTTGGACCATTAACGATCTCTTGTTTTTGAAAGGAGAGAAACGTTAAGGCATTGGACCATTAACGATCTCTTGGGGTGGTCGACAAAAGCGGGGCTTTTGCTCCTACGTATCCTCAATGAGGAACTCAGACCTACGTAGTTCTTTCTTAACTTGTGATTCTTTTTTACTTAAGTGGTGATCATTTTAAGGCATTGGACCTTAAAAATGATCCATTTTTACTTAGTGAGAAATTGAAATGACAAACTTCAAAAGCCTATTTTTGTGGACGAGCTTGACTAGGCGAGTTGATTTTAGCCTTAGTTTCACTTTAGTTATTAATCAATTCGATTAAGAATGAGAAATCCCAAAGAGAAAACGTCCGATTGATTTTCCGCTTTATTTTACTAAAAGATGTCTTTTTGATTATTATATTATTTTTTACCTCTTTTTGATTTCCAACGTGGTTACGGCACGACCGAACGGTCAGAATTTATTTTAACCGAAGTTAATGGATAATACAATTCAAACGTTCGGTGGAAATTTATTTTATTTTTAAGTTAAGCGAGAAATGACTTAAGTAAAATGGCTTAAGCACGTCAACAGGGGGTATAAAAAGTAAACAAAACGAGAATAAAAATGCACGAAACACAATGCGGACCACTACGGGTACATAGAATGAATCGAAAAAGCCTGGTTCGAGGTACTTACCCGTTGAAGATCGAAGAACGATGAAGAACGAATGAAGAACGTCGAAGAACGGTTGAAACCTTTGCGAGATTCCTCACGGAAAACGTTACGGAAACGTTTCGGAAGCGCCTCGGCTTAGATTTTCTTCACGGAAACAATTTTTCCAAGCAAATTCGAAAGAGAGAGAAGTGCCTAAGGGGCTGAACCCTTTTCTTCTTCACTTCCTCCCCTATTTATAGCAAAATAGGGGAGGTGGTTGCCGCCCAGCTCGCCCAGGCGAGCCAGGTTGCTTCCTCCAGAAGCAACAGCCTTCTGGAGGAATATTCTGGAGGGCCCAAGTGGGCCTGGGTGCTATTTGTACCCCCATTTTTACTAAGTACACCCCCCTCTGCTTTTTTTGGTGATTCTTTTTTCGTAAAGTTACGGAAACTTACGAATCTCGTAACGATACTTGTTTTCTTTCCGTAATGTTACGGAACCTTGCGGATTACATAATCATCCCCTTTTTGACTTACGGAATGTTACGGAATCTCACTTAATTATGCAACGATGCTTCCATTTGATTTCCGGTGTGTCACGGAAACTTACGGATTGTGCATCAATATTTTTTGGTTTTCCGGCATGTCCTAGAATTTCACAAATTGCCTAATGATGGGTACCAAGCACCTCACAAGGACCAAAGAAAGGTCGCATGTCATCAAGCAAAGGTCCCCGGACGAAATTAGGGTATGACACTGGTCATGCATGCACCTATGCGGACACTCAAGTGTCAAATTTTTATGGTCATGTGATGCTAGGGCTTAGGATTCATTTCCTCGATCTTAGTCAACCCAATGTTTCCAAAATATGTTCTTTTATCAATTTGTGCATTCATCCGAGTCCATTTTGGGTACTCGGGAAAATTTCACAGCATTCACCCTTTAGGTGTACACACATTTTTTTCAACAACTGGCTATGATCAGCGAATTTTTTTTTTCAAAGAAGAGTTGGAAGTCATCTCTTTTCGAAAGCATGTTGGTTTTTCAGCTAGACAACTTATTTTTCTTTTTCCTCTCTTTTTTTTTCTTACTTACTCTCTTTTTCCCTTACTTGCTCTCTTTTTTTTCTTACTTGCTCTCTTTTTATTTTTTTATTTTTATTTTTATCATGATTTTTGTTTGTTTTATTTTTTTGGACGATGTTCCTAAACGAAGAACTCTACACGGTTCCCGAATTTTAAATAAACATCATCGATAATAATGATATAAGCATTAACGCAACAATCCAAACAAAAATGTATGCGCTGTACAAAAGACAATCGAAACAACAAGAACAAACATTAGTCTCTCAAGTCAAAAAAAAGAAAATAACATAACATAAAAAATGATAAAAGAAATATGAAGAAAAACATGAATCTGGGGATCTCCCGGTCATGTAGCTCCACTCCCTCCCAAGAAGTCAAGCAAATCGGCCATCTCCTCGTCCTTGTGGGCCTCCTCTCCATCGTCGGGAACCTCTGGGGGTGCCTCTCTTGCTTGGGCCTCGGGCCAATCCCCGGGCCATGCGACCTCTGCCCTGAACTGGTCTGGAGTAGGGCATGAAAAAGAAGCGAAGCCCTGGCTCTGCATGCTGAGGCTCAGCTGGTACAGACAATCATGGGTCTGCACATGTGCCCGGTGGTTGGCCGCCTGCTGGCGAACCAAATGCCGTAAATACTGCTCCATGTCAAATGACCCAGCCGGGCCAGCCCGATGAGGTGGCGGTAGTGCGCCTGCGGCCTGTGGAGCATCACCCTGAGCCTGTCTCTGGGTGCAGTACTTCTCAATAAAAGCCCGGGTGATGGGCGGCCGAATCACCTTGGTAGGTGCCACGGGGACTCCGAACGACTGGCAAAGTCCTGTGATCAGTGCGGGAAATCCCAGGGCCCGGTTGGACTTATCTGGCTCCATAGGGTGCCTGGTTGGCGCCATACCTGCAAATAGATAAATGGCATCAGCGATCAACTGAGCCACGTGAATACTGATCCGTGTCAAGATGGCGTACACCAGCTGACACTTCGGCAGAGGGAGGTCGGAATTATGATCGCTGGGCAGGATGTTGCTGAGCAGCAACGTCATCCATATCTGGGTCAGGGTGGTCATGTTGGTGCGCATAATTCGCACTCGCCTCCCTACAGCAGTCCGGGCAAAATCCTGCCCCGATATACTCAGCAACTGGGCGATGGCCTCTTCATCAAAACCATCGGACCGGTTCCTCCTCTGGCCATACTCGCACTCCTGGCCCTCTTCCAGCACTAAAGGATATCCTAGGAACTGGCTGATAGCATCCGCATCGAACGGGATCCACTGACCCCTCACCCAGGATCTCATATCTCGCACGCCCTCCTCCGTAGGCCAAGCATTGGCATAAAATTCGAGGACTATGTCTGGGTCGAATTTAGCCATGGGGGTAACCAGTGATGCCCACCGCCGGCGAACTATCTCCCCCTGGAAATCGGCATACTCATCGTCCATGAGTTGGACGCGTCGCTCCCGGAGAAATGACCAACCCCTGATGGCCTCGAAGCGCTGCTGGTGTTCAGCACTCCTAAAGCGGTGGCTGTCATATTCGGGAGCGGAACTGGTTCCTTCGGCCGCTTTATCCTTCCTGGACCTCTTTGAGGCAAGCTTCCTCGGGGCCATTTCTTGCTGGTGATAAATAAAAGCGCAAAACGGAATCGAAAAATGTGAAAAGTAGAGATCCTAGGGCTGCAAACTCGTAAATTCCGTGGGTATGGCTTTTGAATGGGGGGAAAAGAAGTTTTTGAATGCAAAAACGTCCCCCTTTCGTCGTTTTTTATATTTTGGTGCAGGGGTTGCTCGCCCAGGCGAGCTAACCTGCACTTTTTTTTTTTAGGGGAAACATGACCATGGCCCCCCTTTCTTTACAGGTTAACGTTCGCCTACTCGAACTTACTTAAGTTAGAATTAGGCATCGTTTTAAAACAAAAAATAGTAGTAATCATTATGAATTCAAAGGATACTGGGCTACTTTGCAGCGACGTTCTCCGCTTGTCCAGCGCCGGGAAGAGACGACGATCGGTCAGTCATGACCCTATCCTCCATTTGCGTCCGTTCCTAAGTACCTACAAGTAGGAAACAAACAATGTGCGGCCAATCATGACCGGGTTATTGTCTTACCTTGATTGGTTTTTTGCTGCTTTAACTTTGTCTCTACCCTAAAAGGTAGCTCAAGATGATCCTGCCCCTGTTTTACCACAACAATATGCATGCGTATGCGTATGCATGAATGTTTTCAAACGCAGCAAATTTTAGTGAAAGTTGGTTTAAGTTCAATTTTAATTAAGCGCTTGGGGCATCCCATGAATTGAGCGGAAGGGCTCAGGTGATCACAAATTAACGCAAAGTTTAAAACCAACGTGAGGACTAAAGCCTCGAACCCACGTTTACTTCTTTGAAAGATTGTAACGAGAGATACAGTAGACGGGAAATCCCTGGGGGATACCCAGAAAACACATAAAGATAAAGAACATGCAGTGACATCTTTAATTGCCCCAGATTCTAAGCATAATATCGCTTGACGACATCAGAGTTCACGGGTGAAGGTAGCTCTTCGCCATCCATGTTGGTAAGCACCAGGGCTCCTCCGGAAAAAGCCCTCTTCACAACAAAAGGCCCTTCGTAGTTTGGGGCCCATTTTCCTCGATTGTCCTTGACAGCATTGGACATTTTCTTTAACACAAGGTCTCCCTCATGGAACTTGCGCAAGCGTACCTTCTTGTCGAATGCATTCTTCATTCTTTGCTGGTACAAGCGCCCATGACTCATGGCCGTTAAGCGCTTTCCTTCAATGAGGCTGAGCTGGTCATAGCGGGTTTGAGCCCACTCTGATTCCTTTAATCCGGATTCCGCCAAGATCCTTAGTGACGGGACTTCTACCTCGAACGGTAGCACAACCTCCATTCCATACACTAATGAGAACGGCGTTGCCCCAGTTGATGTTCGTACTGAAGTTCGGCAACCGTGTAACGCGAATGGGAGCATCTCGTGCCAATCTTTGTACGACACGGTCATCTTTTGGATAATCTTTTTGATATTTTTATTGGCCGCTTCCACGGCTCCATTCATCTTTGGTCGGTAGGGCGTGGAATTGTGATGCTGGATTTTAAACTCCTCGCACATTTCCCCCATCATCTTGTTATTCAGGTTGGTGTCATTGTCCGTGATAATCTTCCTTGGCAAACCACACCGGCAGATGATCTCCCTCTTAATGAACCTGACCACTACACCCCTCGTGACATTGGTGTAGGAAGCCGCCTCGACCCACTTGGTGAAATAATCTATCGCTACGAGGATGAAGCGATGACCATTCGAGGCCTTGGGCTCAATGGCCCCGATGACATCTATTCCCCACATGGAGAAAGGCCAAGGGGCGGACATGACATTCAGAGGATGCGGTGGGGCGTTGACATCGTCCACGAATGCTTGACATTTGTGGCATTTCCTTACATGGACACAACAATCACTTTCCATGGTAAACCAGTAATAACCTGCCCTTAGGATCTTTCTGGCCATAGCATGCCCGTTGGCGTGCGTTCCAAACGAGCCCTCATAGACTTCCTCGATCATGTGGTTCGCCTCTTTGGCATCCACGCACCGCAGGAGTGTCATGTCGTGGTTTCTCTTATATAGTATGCTTCCGCTCATGAAGAAACCGGCCGCCAATCTTCTCAATGTCCTTTTATCATTGTCGGCAATCTCTGGTGGGTATTCTTTGCTTATGACATATTGCTTGATGTCGAAATACCAAGGCTTACCGTCCCGTTCCTCTTCTACTTGGCAACAATGCGCGGGTTTGCCACGACACCAAAATTCAATGTATGGTAGGTCCCCGTGCGGCGTTAGCTGGAACATGGACGCCAAAGTAGCAAGCGCATCCGCCATTTGATTTTCCTCGCGGGGGACATGATGGAAGGAGATCTCATCAAAGGTCTTGCCAATTCCTTGATATAGGCTTTGTAGGGTATCAGCTTGGGATCTCTAATTTCCCATTCCCCTCTCAGTTGATGGATTACCAACGCTGAGTCGCCGTACACCTTGAGTAGTTTGACATTGGAGTCAATCGCTGCCTGGACGGCCAGGGCACATGCTTCATATTCGGCCATGTTGTTGGTGCAGTCGAATCCTAACCTGGCTGTGAAAGGTACGCATTGATTGTCCGGAGAGACCAATACTGCTCCAACGCCATGGCCTAGAACATTCGACGCTCCGTCAAACCATACGGTCCATTTGTCCCGATCTTTGTCCAATTTTTCCTCAAACAAGGCCATGATGTCCTCATCCGGGAATTCGGGATACATGGGCTGATAGTCGTTAAGAGGCTGCTGAGCCAAATAATCTGCCAAGGCGCTTCCTTTTATCGCCTTTTGGATGACGTAAACTATATCAAACTCGGATAGCAGGACTTGCCACCGGGCGATTCGTCCTGTGAGAGCTGGCTTTTCAAAGATATACTTGACCGGGTCCATCTTGGATATCAACCAGGTAGTATGGCTCAGCATGTACTGCCTTAGGCGATGGGATGCCCATACTAAAGCACAACACGTTCTTTCGAGCAAAGAGTAATTCATTTCACAGGCCGTGAACTTCTTACTCAGGTAATAGACAACACGTTCTTTCTTTCCAGATTCGTCATGTTGTCCCAGCATACACCCCATTGACTCGTCCAAGATTGTCATGTACAAGATGAGAGGCCTTCCAGGTACTGGGGGCATAAGCATAGGGGGATTCATGAGGCACTTCTTGATCCTTCCGAAAGCCTCTTGGCAACCCTCATTCCAGCAGTCAGTTTAGTTTTTGCGTAAGAGTTTGAACAATGGCTCACAAATGGCGGTGAGCTGCGATATGAAACTGGCAATATAATTCAAGCGTCCCAGGAAACCTCGGACTTGCCTCTCTGTACGGGGTTCCGGCATCTCAAGGATAGCCTTCACCTTTTCGGGGTCTACCTCTATCCCTTTCTGGCTTACAATGAATCCAAGTAATTTCCCTGATTTGACCCCAAAGGTCCACTTGGCGGGGTTCAACCTTAATTGATATTTCTTAAGCCTTTCAAACAACCTCCGCAAGTTGACAAGGTGTTCTTCCTCGGATTTAGACTTGGCAATTATGTCGTCCACGTAGACCTCGATCTCTTGGTGCATCATATCATGGAACAAAGCTACCATGGCCCGTTGATAAGTTGCCCCGGCATTCTTGAGTCCAAAGGACATCACCTTGTAACAGAATGTTCCCCACAGGGTGATGAAGGTTGTCTTTTCCATATCCTCTGGCGCCATCTTTATCTGATTGTAACCGGAGAAACCATCCATGAAGGAAAATAGAGCGAAATTGGCTATATTATCTACGAGGATGTCGATGTGGGGTAAAGGAAAATTGTCCTTGGGACTGGCCCGATTCAGGTCCCGATAATCCACACACATTCGTACTTTCCCATCCTTCTTAGGGACCGGTACAATGTTGGCGACCCATTCTGGGTACCGAGCGACGGCCAGAAAACCAGCGTCAAATTGCTTCTTCACTTCTTCTTTTATCTTCAAAGATGTTTCGGGCTTCATCCTTCTCAGTTTCTGCTTTACCGGGGAACACTCGGGATTTAGAGGTAATCGGTGTTGTACAATGTCAGAACTCAAACCGGGCATATCTTGGTACGACCAAGCAAAGATGTCTTGGTAGTCTCTCAGCAGGGTTATTAATTCTCCACGGATAGGTGCGGTAATACCTGTGCCTATCTTTACTTCCCTTTTTCCACTACCAATTCCCAAGTCTACTAGTTCTGTTTCTTCTTGATGAGGCCCCATTTCTTGGTCCTCATGGGCGACTATCCTTTCTAATTCTGGGGGAAGTCTCACATCCTCGTTCCCTTCATCTTCCGTTTGATTCGTTTCTTGCTCGAAGTTGATAGGCGGGTCCCAGGTATTAGTACCTTCGGGGGACTCGTCATCGGATCTGCCGTTTCAGAAATAAAGAAGTAAACATGCAAATGGATGAGAATGGGTAGAGACATAGGAACAGATGAAGAAAGATCCTTGTATTATAAATTCAAAAACAAAAGACACAAAGCCTTAACAAAAGAAAAACTCTAAAGCTTAGGCCCAACTATAGAGCTTTTAAAACCGTAAAGGTTTACATTATGCTCGTCGCGTAAATGCCGGGGAGTTCTTCCACTCGCCAATTTCCCAGCTGGAAATCAGGAGGGCATGGTCGTACCAAATCCAATGTACTCGGAACACCATCTTCGTATATCGCGACCACTTGACCTTCGTCCCCCAGACCCGCGCTTATAAAGCTCCTGCTTATGTGGCAGGGTGGGCTTCCTTCACCTTCTTGTCTCAACCGCGAGCTTTGACTACCGCTCTTCCTTCCCGCGATGCTTCTCTTTATATCTGCCTGAGTGGGCTTATAGCCTAACCCATACTTCCCACGATTTCCTTTGGCATTTATCAGGCTAGTTATGCCGCCGTTGTCTTTGCCTAAACCCATTCCGGGTTCGTAACCGTTCCCCAACATAACTCGGGCCATCATTACTGCTGCATCGGACAGGCAAGCTTGCCCAGAGAAGGAATCCACGGAGGAAATGCTTACCACCTCGAAAGACTGGAAAGTGGTTTCTAATGACTCCTCTGTGGCCTCCACATAAGGCATAGAGGATGGGCAACTCACCAAGATGTCTTCCTCGCCTGATACGATGACCAGATGCCCTTCCACTACGAATTTCAACTTTTGGTGGAGTGTAGAGGGAACAACTCCCACTGAGTGGATCCACGGACGCCCCAACAGACAGCTGTAGGAGGGGTTAATGTCCATTATTTGGAAGGTAACTTGGCATGTGTGAGGGCCTATCTGTACTGGGAGATCGATCTCTCCCCTAACCTCTCAGCGGGTGCTGTCGAAGGCACAAACCACCATTGAACTTGGCTTTAGGTGGGAGGCATTGAATGGTAATTTCTCCAAAGTGCTCTTAGGCATCACGTTTAAACTGGAACCATTATCGATGAGCACCTTCGCTATGATATGGTCCATACACTTGACTGATACGTGCAAAGCTTTGTTATGCCCTCTCCCCTTGGCGGGTATTTCTTCTTCGGCAAAGGCGAGATAGTTGTTGGCAGTGATATTATTGACCAGCCCTCCGAAACCTTCTACCGAGATGTCTTGGGCCACATGGGCCTCGTTCAAAACCTTCACTAGCAGAGCCCGATGAGGCTCGGAGCTCATGAGTAACTCCAACAGCGAGACTCTGGCCGGGGTTTTGTTGAGCTGTTCGATAACCTTGAATTCGCTCTGCTGAATTATACGGAGGAACTCGCTGGCTTCCTCTAGTGACACCTCCTTTTTACCATCTTTTTTCTCCGGAAGACCTTTCGCCGGAATATCTTTATTCGAAGTGAGGGGTGCTTCGTCATCTTGTTCCTCCACCACCTTTGCTTTCCCCTTGACGTTCGCGGGTTGGACTGGTAGGTCCAGGGGTGCAAACACACGACCGCTACGGGTCACACCACTCGGTCCCGTGATATTTGTTACCTTAGCCGACAACGAGCTGACATCGATGAATTCTTCTTCCTTCCCCCTCGGAGGTGTATATCTCCATGGGACTGCGTGGCTATTTTGGTACGGGAAAGGGACAGGTTTAGCTGCCAAGGGGTGTCCGGGCTTTTGCGAAGCTGTGCCCTTGGTGAAGTATATCACCAAGGGTTTGGGCTTTACAACAGTGCTCCCATCCGTGGACTGCATGCATATGTGCTGCTCCTCTCTTCCTTCACTGCCAACTTCCAGTCGACCTTGATCTATCATCCGCTGTAGCAATTCCTCTACTCCCAAACACGTTTCCAAGTCGTGCAGCTCGCCGGAATGCAGCAAACAGGAATCCTCCTTACGCCCACTATGGGGAATCACACCTCCCTTTTGTAGGGCCTCAAAGATAAACCTCCTAGGGGTTGCCACATCCCTTAAAGGTTTAGACCTGCGCGGCCTATCAGACTCAACGGCATTAACCACTCCCCCTCCATGATTGGCGAGCGGGTTGGTTTTCACATTGGGCCGATCCTCTTGGAAAGTCAGTCATCCAGCATCTATCAAATGTTGGACCTTGTGTTTAAAGGCCAAGCATTTTTCAATGGAATGCCCCGGGGCGCCCCCATGGTATTTGCAAGTCGCGTTAGGGTCATACCACTTTGGGAAAGGGGGTTGGAAGACCTTTCCGGGAGTTACCACGGCCAATTGGTTGGCGATGAGGGACGGCAAGAGGTCTTCATACGTCATTGGGAGTGGGGTGAATTCTTGAAATGGCCTCGGAGGGAAGTTCCTCATTGTGTTGGAATTGCCGGCCGGGCGAGTTGTGTTTGGAGTTGGAACTTGGGGAGCTTCCCTCTGGGTGGGTGCCTTAGGCTGCACAGGTGCTGAACTAGAGGCGTTCCCGGTGTGAGCTGAGAAGCTTGGGTGATGTTGCGCATACTAATGGGTACCATGAGGTGTCTGCGGGGGTTTGACCCATGCGGGCGTTGAAGAGACAGCATGGGTATCTCATTCCTTCCTTTTTGCCCCCGTTGTCCCGATTCTTTTGGCATTCGCACTCGTGGAGGAAACGTAATCGAACTTTCCTCTTTTCAATCCTACCTCGATTCTTTCCCTGGCGAACACTAGGTCCGCGAAGCTGGACGGCATGTAACCTACTAGCTTCTCATAGTAGAACACTGGCAACGTGTCTACCATCATAGTGATCATCTCTCTCTCGACCATGGGAGGAGCCACTTGTGCTGCCAGGTCTCTCCACCGCTGTGCGTATTCTTTAAAGGTTTCGCCCTCTTTCTTGAACATATTCTGCAGCTGAGTGCGATCGGGAGCCATATCGGAATTATACTGATATTGCCTTAGGAAGGCAGTAATCAGATCCTTCCAAGTACGGATACGGGAAGCTTCCAAATTAGTGTACCAAGCTACTGCGGCTCCGGCCAAGCTATCTTGGAAAAAGTGTATTAATAGCTTCTCATCCTTAGAGTGTGCGCCCATCTTGCGGCATTACATCTTGAGATGGTTCTTGGGACAAGTCGTCCCTTTATATTTGTCGAAGTCCGGTACTTTGAACTTCGGGGGGATAACAACATCGGGTACTAAGCAGAGATCCGTCATATCTGCGAACAGATAGTCATCAAATCCTTCTACGGCCCTCAATCTCTCCTCGAGGAGATCGAGCTTCCTCCTTTCCTCAGTTACCGGGGGCGGTCCTTCCATGGACAAAACTATTGGTTGTGCTGTGATGTTGGGCTGAGGCAACGTGCTGGGTGCCGGCCCTTCGGGGATCGGGGGATAGAACTCAACATCCCTGCGAGTATAGTCTTGAGGGTCTTCGTGGACCTCGTCGGGCTGTTGGGGAGGCTCTCTTTCAAAGACGGGAGAAGCAATATGGCCCGCATCATCTTGCAGGACAGGTGGTGAGTAGTTGGGCGGCAATCCATAAGGGTAAGCCGCTCGATTGTATCCCAGATGTGGGTTGCCGTCATGCCCCAGCGTGTTCCTTCCCCGCCCTACTATGTTTGAGGGAGGATGGCGCGCGGTAGCCAAGAGAGTTGGGTCTGCTTCGGCAGCCGAACTGACAGCGGCAGCGGTGGCCACGTTTTTCTCCATGAGCTACCTCATTCCTAACATGGCCTCCATCATGGAAGCCATCTGTTCTTTCAGAGCTGACATGTCGGCTTTCATCTGTTCCTGTGTCTCCTCTTGATCACCCATCGTTCTAGATTTGGATCTGGTGCGATAGGGATGCCTTGTGGCGCGTTTAGTTATGGTGTTTTTCCCTAAAAAAACCAAACGTGAGGAGTGGGTAAAGAAAGAAAAAAATGCATGCTAGAGATAAAATGCAGGAGTGATTTGATTCGCACAAGCTTTTTGGAGTAGAAACATGGGACCAACTCATTTTATTTCAAAAAGTCGTATCTAGTCAAGATCTGAGAGACCATACAAGTTTCCTAGCGGTTTCTAATTATATGGGTCATTAAGTCTATCATATGCTGACAATAGCCGAGAAGCCCATGAATTTCTTCGGGGCGGAGTAAGTGTCCGCCATTGCCTTGGCCTTGGCTAACAATCGGGGAAGTTCTTGACTCCTGTTCAAAGTAAGAGCAAATTGGTCCATCCACATTGTTGCCTCTTGGTGCAATGAATCAATTACCCTTTCCCTTGCTTCCCTTTCTGCTGATATCTTGGCGTACTCATCCTCTAGCCTTTGCTCGTGAGTCGCTGCTAGATTTAGCTTCTCTTTGCACTCATCGATGATGGCCCACATATTCCCTTTAGTCTCGCTTAACTGTTGGGACAAATTTCTTTTCGACCTAAGACAAGCCTTTAGCTCGTCCTTCAAGATCATGCCTTTGACCCGTGATGATTCCTTTCACCTCTTCAGAGCTTGAGCTCACTATTGCTGCCCTATAAAGCCCCTTAAAACTTTGTTTTGGTCATGTTCTTCCTTTCGGGCCTTCTTGGTTTCTCGTTCCAAGGCTTCAGCGGTGGCCATATTGACGTCCCTTAGTTCATCATACTCTCTTCAGACTTTGATGGCTATGGACTTGAACTTCTCTTTGACTACCCGGGCTCTTTCAAGCTCCGCCTTTAGGGCTTGTACCTCATCACTTTCTTCCGAAGCTTTAACCTCATCGTCTCTCATAGTCTTTAGATTTGGGAGCCAATCCAATCCTTGTGTCCGGACTCTCAGCCACTTATGATAGCCGTCGATGATCACATTACTGCTTCCCCTAAGCTCTCTGTATTTTCTTCACACCGCATCACATGCCTTGCGAACTCCTTGGAGTACCTTTGCATTGGGGTCACTGAAACCCCGTGGTGAGGATAGGATTATAATTTATACAACCCCTTGTTCCCATTAAGGGAACATTTGGAAATCCTTCGCATGAAGATAGAATCCTGATTCTTCCTTCCTTCTAGCGAGGGAACCAATTAACAGACGCCCCTCTATGCTAGCCAAGAGTTGGTCCCAATTCGTCTTTCTTTTTTTCGACGCACGAGCGGTGACCTTGTAGCGGATAGACGGGCCTACCTTCTTGGAGAAAAAGGTGCGAAACCAACCACACATAGAGAGCCGGTGTACAACAAACAATTCTTGCGCCGCTCTTTTCACATCTCTGGTCGAACGTGTCATGCATGGCCAAAATGGCGACGACCGGGCTTTCCTTGCCATGATGAAAGGCGAGGAAAGCGTCAATCGCTGCTAGGTCCACTAACCCTTCCATATTTGGAAAGAGGACACCTCCAAAGATCAAAAGCGCCAAGATGTCAATAAAAGAAGCCCATTCGCCTTGATTTTGCCAAGGCCTTTGCCCTTTCCTCCAAACACTTCCTTGGTACTCCGACTACTCCATTTCTGTTTTGCTTTACACGGTCCAACTCTTGTGCTGAGATTTTCACTACCTTGGAAACTCTTGTCGTGGAGGGATAGAACCCAGAGAAAAGATATGGCTTCCTTCCTCCCAGTGGGCATCCCAGGATTTCTTCAAACTCTTTCACAGTCGGCACTAGCTGGAAGTCCTCAAATGTGAAGCACCTTAGTGGCTGGTCATAATACTGGGAAAGGGATGCAATCGGTTCCATGGAGAATTCTACCCTAGCTAGGTCCCAAATCTTACCATAGGCTTTGCGGAAGGCTTGCCGTTGAAGTTGACCCATTAATTGCCCCAACTCTCGTAAACTAGTGACCTCTAAGCTCTTGATTTTGACTTGATAGAACCTCTTTTTAAGCGAAGGCTTTTGACTTGATCCCATGTTTTACTAAAGTGAAATAAAATCTAGTGCGAATCAAAACTCCGACATCTATCATGGGTGGAATGGATGAATGCATGAAGAAATGCATATGACACAGATGCAATTTACGAATATGGGAGCCCGAGAAACTGTCTCCTTCTTAGATACAACGTCTAGGGGTAGCAAAGTGCCCCAACGTATGTATTTAAAACGGTGACACAGACCCTTCGTTGGTTTGTTTACAGAGGGGATCGAGACAGAACCCATGTGCGATGCATATGCGAAATGCGCAACACGGGAATGTACATAGTATGACAATACTCACTGAATATAAGCAAAAGGGTACGTGACACTTATGCATGGGAGTGTGAAAAATGGCACGCAGCGTGTCCGCTCCGTGCCCCTATTCAAGGGACCTATAAGGGAGAGAGCTAACTAGGCTTTTAGTGATAACCCCCAAGGTAGTCATATCTCTCTTGATGGTTTCTAGAGGTATCATCCCCTTCGAAGAACATACTGCAGCAGTAGGGACTACTAGCAACAATATGTTTTCAAAGAGAAAAACTCTAGATGAGGGTTCACTGTAATCAAGCAAGTCGGAGACCTAGCATAATCACGGATTCACCTCCACTCCTTATGTTCCCACGAACCCGGGTATAGGGCCCTTTTTCAACTCACCGTGTGTGCAAATAGTGTTAGTGTTTGTGTGCATCAAATGAATAAATATTTACCTCAAGCATACAAAAAATGCACTAAAAGCATCAAAGAGTTATATATACAAGAACATAACGAAGGGAAACCAACAAAGGAGTAAGTCATGGTAAAACATTGCACAAGATTAAATGGCCTAACTCTTTAAAAACAACCCCCAGTGGAGTCGCCAACTGTCGCAACCTACCCTTCGGCGGGAGGGCGACGCGTGACTCGCGGGATGCGTGTTCCACGAAAGGAATACGCGCGGAGTCGCCACCAACGTTTATTTGAGGAAAACGTCGGAAAAACCGGAAAAGACGCGATCTACGAACTTTTAAGTGAAAGGCTCGGGAGTTGTATTTACGCACGGGGAAGGTATTAGCACCCCACTAGTCCGTCATAAGAGACGACAGCCTTTAATCAAATGTGCAAACATGACTTAGATTTTTACGTTCCCTTTTACGTTCTTATATCTTTTATACCCTTTTTATATTTTCCTCTTTTTGTGGTCGACAAGGATGTTTCCCTTTGCTCCTACGTATTCCTCAATTGTGATAAGGAAATCAGACCTACGTAGTTCTTTCAAAAGCGGTAAAGTTACATGTTGATTTTATGCTTTTGAACGGTCCATGTTAACCGATAAAAGCAAAGAGGACCGTTTAAGGCGTTGGACCTTAAAACGGTTTTTAGTGATTTTTCGGACAAAACTTGATTTGTGAGTCTATTTTAGTCTTAGTTTCACTTCGGTTATTAATCAATTCATTCAAGGAAACTTCCAAAGAAAAACGTCCGATTGATTTTTTTGGTTATTTTATTCAAAGATATTTTGATTATTTTATTATTATTTTTCAAGATATTTTGATTATTTTACTTTTTTTGGTTTAACCGAGGTTATAGCGTGAACGATCGGTTAGATTTTGTTTTAAAAGTGATTAAATGAGATTACAACACAAATGATCGGTTGAAATTCATTTTATCATTTATTAGGTGAGAAAACGGCTTAAATAAATGGTAAAAGCGCGTTAAAGACAGAAGAAAAGAAATCGAAAATGAACGAAATAAAGATGAAAGCTTAAAAAAACAAGAAATGAATTGAAAGTCTCGGATTCGAAAACTTACCCGTTGAAGAACGAAGAACGGATGAAGAACGGTGAAGAACGGACGAAAACCTTCACGGATTTGCTTACGGAAACATCTCGGAAGCGTTACGGAAGCACCTCGGCTTGGATTTTCTTCACGGAAACAATTTTTTTCACCCAAAACAGCTGAAATACATAGCCAGGGGGCTCTGGGATCCTTAGAACAGCCCCCTTCAGCCTATTTATAGGAAAAAAGGGGAGGAGGTTGTCGCCCAACTCGCCCAGGCGAGCTCACCTCGCCCAGGCGAGTTGGGTTGCTTCCTCCAGAAGCAATCCAGCTTCAAAAAATAATTCTGGAAGGCCCAATTCAAAATTTCAAAATTGCTATTTGCACCCCACAATTTTGATAAGTTCACCCCCCTTTTTTCGTAATTTACGGAAAAGTTACAGAAGCCTTACGGAAGCATCTAAGACTTGATTTTCTTCTTTTTTTTGCTTCCCTCCCACCCGTATTAAGTTAAATATGCTTATTTAGAGTTATGGGAATTTTACGGAAGCATTACGGGTGTCCCGGAATCCCATTTTTCAACAAAACGGGGGGTGTGGTGGCCACCTAGCTCGCCCAGGCGAGCTAGTTTGCTTCAAACTTAAGCAAGAAATTGCCCAGAAACCTCTAGAAGGGCCCAGATTCGAAAATTATTACTTGCACCCCCATTTTACTAAATAGACCCCCCTTTGCCTTTTTTTTTTGGTGATTTTTTTCGTAACGTTACGAAACTTTACGAATTTCGTAACGATACTTGTTTTCTTTCCGTAATGTTACGGAACCTTGCGGATTACATAATCATCCCTTTTTTTACTTACGGAATGTTACAGAACCTCACGAATTGTGCAACGATGCTTCCTTTTTTATTTCCGGTGTGTCACGGAACCTTACGGATTGTGCATCAATACTTTCTTTTGATTTCCGGCACGTCACGGAACTTCACAAACTGCCTAATGATGGGTGCCAAGCACCTCAAAATGACCAAACACAAGTTGCATGCCACCAAGCAAAGGTCCCCGGACGAAATTAGGGTATGACACACCTCTATTAGGCACAATAGTCTTAGGCAAACCATGAAGCCTCACAACTTTTCTAAAAACGAGTCTTGAAATGCGACTAGCATCATCTACCCTGTGGCATGGTATGAAATGTGTCATCCTTCTAAACTTATCCATCACCACAAAGATAGAGTCTACACCCCTCTGGGTCCTAGGAAGCCCAAGGACAAAGTTGTGGAAGGAAAGCTACCATGATGATTCACCAAGATGTTTTGATGATGCTAAAGCTCAAAGAGTTGTTTCAAGATTAAAGAATCAAGCATTCAAGATTCCACTCAAAGATTCAAGAATCAAATGAAGACATCAAGAAGCATCAAGCCAAGTCAAAGTAGGTAGTAAATAGTATTTTTCAAAAACATCAAATAACACATTTTTTGTTTGGAAAAGGATTTTCTGAAATCTTCTAAGTTACCAGAGTTTTTACTCTCTAGTAATCGATTACCATTTGGTAGTAATCGATTACCATTTGGTAGTAATCGATTACCAGTGACCAGGATGGTTTTCAAACTGGTTTTTACAAAGGAGTAATCGATTACCAGTGCTTTGCAACGTTCCAAAAAGATTTTCAAATAGTGTAATCGATTACACTATATTAGTAATCGATTACAAGTGAATCTAAATGTTGGAATTCAAATCCAATTGTGTGTGAAGAGTCACAACTTTTCATAAAATACATTGTGTAATTGATTACACCATTATGGTAATCGATTACTAGTGAATGTTTTTGAAGAAAAATGTTAAGAGTTATAACTCTTAACATGGTTTTCTCAAAAGGTATCAAGGTTCTATAAATATAATACCTTGGCACGCTTTTTAAAAAGATATAGATATACATCTGATTACACAGAACTTTCCACTGCTTTTTTCTTTCAAAACCTCTGCCAAATTCATTCTAAGTTTTTGTTCAATCTTTCCTTGAAGAAAGGAAAATTCTACAAAAATGAAAACTATGTTATCCTTCTATTTTTCTCTTCTTCTTCATTCCTTCTCCCTCTTGCCAAAAAAATTCAAAGAACTAATCGTCTGAGAATTCTTTTGATTCCCTAAACAAAGAATTCAAAGAACTAATCGTCTGAGAATTCTTTGCCCAAACACTGAATTCAAAGAACTAACCGTCTGAGAATTATGTGCAAGAAGCGGGTATCTTCTTGGTTGTAATAGTGAACACAAGGGAGGGTACATCCTTTGTGGTTCGCTTCAAATAGAGGGTACATCTACTTGGTTGTTCAAAGAGAACAAGGGAGGGTACATCCTTTGTGACTCTTTGCTTGTAAAGGATTTTACAAGGTCATTGGAAATCTCAAGAACCGTGGGTTGCTTGGGGACTGGATGTAGGCACGTGTCGTTGTTGAACCAGTATAAAACTTGTGTTTGCTTTCTTCTTCCCTACACTCTTTACTTTTCCGCTATACACTTTTTATTTCCGCTTTACTTTTGTCTAGGTTACTGTTTTTGTTCTTTACTTCCTCATAACTTAGTAGTAAAGCCCAATTGAATCTAGTAACATTAAGAAAGATAAATTTTAATTAGTCAAGAAACATTCATAATTAATTCAACTCCCCCTTCTTAATTATTTTGAGGCCACTTGTTCCAACAAAAGTCTATACTAATATCTACCTAGGGTGCAGATGGAATAGGTAAGGGTGTGTATAGCCCATGAGGCATAACCCTAGACTTGGCTTGTAAACAAGCCACCACCTAGTGCAATACCTATGGACATCTTTTTTCATATAGGGCCAAAAGAATTTTTTCTTGAGGAAGATGAGAGTCTTATCAATTCCTAAATGCCTCATTAGTCCACCCTCATAGCTCTCTTTGACCAACAACTTTCTAATGGATCCTTGGGATATACAAAGCCTTCCCTCCTTGAACAAATACCCCTTATCAACGTAGAATCCATCTTGGGCCTTGTGCCCACAACTAGCATAAATGGGAGAGAAGTACTCATCAGAAACATACAATTCCCTTATGTTATCAAATCCTAAAATTTGAGCTCTGAGGGAAGAAAGAAATGTGTGTCTCCTAGAAAGAGCATCTGCAACCACATTGGTCTTTCCCTTTTTGCATTTGATAACATATGGAAATTGCTCTAGGAACTCTACCCATTTTGCATGCCTCTTGTTTAACTTGCATTGCCCTCTAATGTACTTAAGTGATTCATGATCACTATGAATAACAACCTCCTTGGAAACAAGGTAATGTTTCCAAGTTTGGAGGGCTCTAACTAAGGCATACAACTCCTTATCATATGTGGGGTAGCTTAGAGTGGCACCATGAAGTTTCTCACTAAAGTAAGCAATAGGATGCCCACCCTGCAACAACACAGTACCCACACCTACACTAGAGGCATCACACTCTAGTTCAAAAGTTTTAGAAAAGTCAAGGAGAGCTAGAAAAGGTGCCTTGGTGAGCTTTTCTTTGAGCAAAGCAAAAGCTTTCTCTTGTCTCTCACCCCATGTGAATGCCACATTCTTCTTCACCAACTCATTGAGTCGCAAAGCAAGTGTAGAGAAATTATTAACAAATCTTCTATAGAAACTTGTCAACCCATGGAAGCTTCTAATATCTCCGACACTTTTTGGGGTGGGCCACTCTTGGATGGTCTTGATTTTCTCAGGGTCTACATGGACCCCATTTTTGCTAACCACAAAACCTAATAAGACTACACTATCGACACAAAAGGTGCATTTATCTATATTAGCAAAGAGAGTGTGTTTCCTAAGAACCAAAAGAACTTGCCTTAGATGTTCTAAGTGATCATCTAGGTCCCTACTATAGACTAAGATATCATCGAAATAAACAACTATAAATCTATCTATGAACTCCCTTAGGACATGATTCATTGGCCTCATGAAGGTGTGTGGTGCATTAGTGAGCCCAAAAGGCATCACTAGCCACTCATACAACCCAAACTTGGTCTTGAAAGCAATTTTCCACTCATCACCTTCTCTCATCCTTATTTGGTGATAACTACTTTTAAGATCAATTTTGGAAAATATGTTTACACCAAACAAACCATCAATCATATCATCAAGCCTAGAAATAGGGTGTCTATACTTCACAATTATGTTGTTGATGGCCCTACAATCTGTACACATTCTCCACTTACCATCTTTCTTGGGCACCAACAACACAGGAACAACACAAGGACTTAAGCTTTCTTGGACCCAACCCTTCTCCAACAACTCCTTAACTTGGGATTCAATCTCCTTGGTCTCTTAAGGATTAGTCCTATAAGCTGGCTTATTAGGAAGGCTTGCTCTTGGGACTAAGTTTATTTGGTGTTCTATTCCCCTAAAAGGAGGTAACCCAGGGGGTATCTCTTTGGGAAATACATCACCAAATTCCTGTAAGAGTTCTTGGACCTTTGGGGGAATGGTCTCAAGTGTGGGAATTATGACAGTGCTAAGGGAAGTCTCCCTTAAGAGGAAAAGGTAGAAAGATTGCTTGAGAAGAATAGCTCTTTTAATATCTCCTTTTGTTGCAAAATGACTCTCCTTCTTTACAACTTTCTTATAGGAACACCCTCCCTCTTTTTCCTTCTCCTTGACCTTTGGAGCTAAGGCCTTACTATCCTTTTTTTTTTCTTTTTTTTTTCTAACTTTTCATCATCCTTCTTGCACTTCATTGTAAGTTAATCCTTAGCTACTTGTGAAGGTGTTTAAGGATGCAACACAAATTTAGTGCCAAGATGGGTGAGGGTAATCTCATTAGTTAGGCCATTGTAAATGATCTTCCTATCAAATTGTCATAGCCTTCCTAAGAGAATATGCCTTGCCTCCATGGGAACTATATCACAAATAATTTCATCCTTATATGTTCCAATGGAGGAAGGTACCTTCACTTGTTGGTAAACTATCATTTCCCCTTGCTTATTCAGCCATTGAAGTTTATAAGGTTTTGGGTGGGAAATGATAGTGAGGTTCAACTTGGAAACTAATCTTGTGCTACAACAACTGCAACAAGATCCACTATCCACAATGAGAGAACAAGTTTTATATAAAATTTTGCATCTTGTATGAGAGATGTTCTCTCTTTGGGCTTGGGATAGATCACAAGATTGGACTCTAAGGAGTCTTCTAACCATTAGGAGGTCACCTTCTTCATGGGGGTAGACTTCCTCACTATACTCTTCACCCCTTGTTTCATCTTCACTTCCATTAGAGGAAAGGGAAGAAGTAGTCTCCTCTTGACTACTATAAATGTCTTGACCCTTCATAATTATGGTTTTCTTTGTGGGTCATTGAGAAGCAATGTAACCTCTCCCAAGACATTTGAAGCATTTAATGTTGCTAGTCCTTGCTTGGGAACTAGTATATGGGTGGATTTCTCTATGGTCTTACCCTTATCTTCCTTGGGTTTTGAAGGTGCAACCCCCAAAATTCCTTAGGCTTGGTCCTTCCTTGGATAAAAGTGAAAAGCCATAAGATTTTGAAAAAGGCTTTTCTTTTTTAAGTTGCTTCACCACTCTTATACAAAGTTAGACTAACTCATCTAGGTCCATATATGGAAGGAGTTCAACCTTGTCCTTCATTTCCATATTAAGCCCACTAAGGAACCTAGCTATGCTTGTTCTTTCCTCCTCCCTAAGCTCTTAAAAAGAGTAGTTCCATTTGTTGTTTATATTCTTCGACACTCATACTCCCTTGTCTAAGCCTTTGGAGCTTGTCCATAAGCTCTCTTTCATTGTAGGAGGGAATGTGCCTCTTCCTAAAGGCACTCTTAAGATCATTCTAATACTCTATTAGAGGATCCCCATGAATATTTCTTTCCCTAACAAGGGAAGTCCACCAATAGAGGGCATACCCTTGGATGCTAAAGGTAGCCAATGGAACTTTCTCTCTTCACTAATATGATAACAAGCAAAGAGTTGCTCAACCTTAATTTCCCAATCTAAGCAGGCCTCAAAATTATCTTTTCCATGGAAATATGGGAGGCTAATGCTAACCTCTTGAGACCTTCTATCCCTTTCTTTTCTTTGGGAGTGAGGTCTAGTATGAGACCTATGCCTCCCTCCATAGTAGTCACTTAACTCTTCACTCAAACTTTTGCAAGACTCATGACTACCATAGGAAGCATTTCTTCCGCTTCTTAATTCTTTCATTAATTTTCTTCTTTCTTTCTCTCTTATTTTCTCTCTTTCATCTTGACTTATTTCTTCGACTCTTTTTTTCCTTTTTTTTATTTTCTCTCTTATTTTTCTTTCCACAATTTAAAGGATCTCAACTCATCTAATATCCTATACAAGGGGTCCTTAGGAGTAGAACCCTCACCATTAACACTAGATGAAGAATGAAAACTTATGTTGTTTGCTAAGATGTGGTTCTTTTTTGTTGGGGGTTTGAAAACAAAAGGTAAAAGAAATTATGGTTGAAACTAGCCAAAATAAACACTAAAAGATGTGTTAAAGATGCGGTAAAAACTAATTGATAAAAAGCAAGCTATCTAGGCGATTTGACAATAGAAGGTAAAGGAAATTTAAAGCAAGCTAGACGGTTTCCTATGTAAAGGCTTGGATGACCCTTTGGAGGTCCCAACTGGCTCTTCACTTAGTCTATATGGTTTACACTAAGCTATTGTATACAAATAAAGGTTTGGGTGGTCTCTTGGAGACTTCCCATACACCTATGAAGAATGTTCAAATACAAGGAATTAGAAAAGAACTCAATTGTTCTATTACAACAAATTCAACAAAGCAATTAAGGTCTTCAAATTTGTCTTCAATGCTTGTTTGTTTTCTCAAGTGTTTTGATGTAGCTCCATGTAGAGCTTGTAGGCCTTGGATCTTCATCATCAATGGAGTCCTTTGCTTCTTGAAGATCAATGGTAGTGGAATGGAGAAGGAAGAAAGATGATTGGAGACGCAACTTCAAGGAGAAGATGAATCAAGAACAAGCTCACCACCATAGGAACCCATGGATAAGAGCTTGAAGGTAGGAGAAGATGAGTGGAGGGAGAAGGAGCACAAATTTTATGGCTCAAATGAGATCTGAACTTTGAATTCTAATTTCTCAAATGATCAAAGTTGAAAAAATGCACACACAAGGCCTCTATTTATAGCCTAAGTGTCACACAAAATTGAAGGGAAATTTGAATTTCTATTCAAATTTCACTTGAATTTGTGGAGCCAAAATTTCACTAATTGTGATTAGTGAATTTTAGCTATGGTTCAGTCCACTAATCCAAGATCAAGTCTAAGATTCTCCACTAAGTGTGCTTAGGTGTCATGAGACATGTAAAGCATGAAGGACATGCACAAAGTGTGATTATATGATGTTGCAATGGGGTGTAGCAAGAAAATGCTCACCTCCCCCTTAGGCTGGTCTGAAATTTAATTGGATTAGGCTTCTCCCAATTCAATTAAATTTTTCTCCCAACACACACATCAAATAGCGCACTTAATGCATGTGAAATTACAAAACTACTCATAATACAAAAACTAGTTTAGGTGCCCTAAACTACAAGGGCTGAAAAATCGTACATTACTAGGGTACCCTCCCTATACCATGGAGCCCTAAATACAATGCCCAAAAATAATGAAACCCTAATCTTATATGTACAAAGATAAGTGGGTTCATACTTAGCTCATGGGCCCAAAATCTACCCAAAGGCTCATGAGAACCTTAGGGCCTTCTCCTGCATCTTTGGCTCAATCTTTTGGGAGTCTTCTATCCAATGCCCTTGGGGGGTAGGATTGCATTACTCTCCCTCTCCCTCCACTCATCTTCTCCTACCTTCAAGCTCTTATCCATGGCCTCCTATGGTGGTGAGCTTGTTCTTGAATCATCTTCTCATTGAAGTGGCGTCTCCAATCACCTTTCCTCCTTCTTTATTTCGCTGCCATCGATCTTCAAGAAGCAAAAGACTCCATTGATGAAGAAGATCCAAGGCCTATACATCATGTGGTATTAGAGCATCTTCCTCTAGGTGATGTTCGTTTGCTTCCTCTATCTTTTTGTTCGGTCAATTCACTTTAATTCCTTGTTCTTCATCTTCCTCTCCATGTATCTCCTCCATTGTCTTGTAGTTTGGTGTTGTTTAAAGAAGATTCAAAAAAATAAACCAATTAAATCTTAGATGTACACTTGTTCTTGCATTTATATGGTTCAAATTTTATAGATATACTCTTGAATCATGTTTTTATGTTGATTTTAGGTTCTATCTTTTTTCAGTCATAATCTTCTTGTGCTAAACCTTTAGATCTCAATTTTCTTGCAAAATATTGATTAGAAAAAAACATAAAAATCTAAGTGTAAATCACTTCATTCATGTTGTCTTAGAGTCATGTTTAGTCATAATAATTGTCACATTATGTTCTAAGTTTGTGTTGAATTTTGATTTTGTTGATTGATTTCTAGATACATTTGTTCATGTATTCATGCAATTCTTAGTCTAACATTTGAATTTTGAGTGTAATTCATGCATGTTATTTAGTTCATAACATGTTCTAAATCAATTCCTAGAAGTAGTCTTGTTGTTGATCTTTTTTTTTTTTGTTTTCAAAGTTACCTATATGATGCCTGTGAAGAAATTGAGTTGTGGCTGGATTTGTGAATCAAAATAAGTCTTAAGCTCTCTTGAATTGTGTTATCGAAGACAATTGAGCATAAGCAAACACAAATTGTAACTATCCAATCCTTAAGCAACATAAACACTACTCTTGATTTCTAAGTTGAAATTATGGTTGTTGTCAGTTCTGGTACACTGTCTTCTTAACTCCACTATGGCTTGAATACTCCAGTAGAGTATTGAAATGAAAAGAGAAAAACATGCCTCCTATAGTAGACATGACTCTTGCAAGAGTTTAAGTGAAGAACTTAGCGACTATTATGGAGGGCGGCATAGGTCACATACTAAACATCACTCCCAAAGAAGAGAAAAGGATAGAAGGCCTCAAGAGGTTAACATTAGCCTCCCATATTTCCATGGAAAAGATAATGTTGAGGCCTACCTAGATTGAGAAATGAAGGTTGGACAACTCTTTGCTTGCCATCATATTAGTGAAGAGAGAAAAGTTCCATTGGCTATCCTTAGATTTCAAGGGTATGCCATCTATTGGTGGACTTCCCTTGTTAAGGAAAGAAGGATTCGTGGGAATCCTCTAGTAGAATATTGAAATGAACTTAAGAGTGCCCTTAAGAAGAGGCATATTCCCTCCTACTATGAAAGGGAACTTATGGACAAGCTCCAGAGGCTAAGACAAGGGATTATGAGTGTTGAAGAATATAGACAATAAATGGAAATACTCCTTTTAAGAGTTGGACTTAGGGAGGAGGAAAGAACAAGCATAGCTAGGTTCCTTAGTGGGATTAATATGAAAGTGAGGGACAAGGTTGAACTCCTTCCATATAAGGACCTAGATGAGCTAGTCCAACTTTGTGTAAGAGTGGAGCAACAACTTACAAAAAGCTTTCTTCAAAATCTTATGGCTTTCACTTTTATCTAAGGAAGGACCAAGCCCAAGGAATTTTGGGGGCTGTACCTTCAAAACCCAAGGAAGATAAGGGTAAGACCATAGAGAAATCCACCCCTAAGACTAGTTCCTAAGCAAGGACTAGCAACATTAAATGCTTCAAATGTCTTGGGAGAGGTCACATTGCATCTTAATACCCCACAATGAAAATCATGATTATGAGGGGTCAACACATTTATAGTAATCAAGAGGAGACTACTTCTTTTCCTTCCTCTAGTGGAAGTAAAGATGAAGTAAGGGGTGAAGAGTCTAGTGAGAAAATCTACCCTCATGAAGAAGGTGGCCTCCTAATGGTTAGAAGGCTCCTTGGAGGCCAATCTTGTGATATATCTCAATCCCAAAGAGAGAACATCTTTCATACAAGATGGAAAATTTTTAGATAAAACTTGTTCTCTCATTGTGGATAGTGGATCTTGTTGCAATTTTTGTAGCACAAGATTAGTTTCCAAGTTGAACCTCACTATCATTCCCCACCCAAAATCTTATAAACTTCAATGGCTGAATGAGCAAGGGGAAACGATAGTTAACCAACAAGTGAAGGTACCTTTCTCTATTTGGACATATAAGGATGAAATTAATTGTGATATAGTTTCCATGGAGGCAAGGCATATTCTCTTAGGAAGGCCATGACAATTTGATAGGAAGATCATTTACAATGGCCTAACTAATGAGATTACCCTCACCCATCTTGGCACTAAATTTGTGTTGCATCCTCAAACACCTTCACAGGTAGCTAAGGATCAAGTACAAATAAAACTCAAATGGTATGAGGAAAAGAATTGAAAAATAAAAGAAGAACAACCTTTAATGGTTGAGGAGGAGTGTAAGGAGGTAAGTGTCTCCTCCAAGAGGTTAGCTAAGAAGGAAAGCCATTTTGCAATAAAGACAAACATTAAAGAAACTTCCCTTCTTAGACAACCTCCACATCTTCTCCTTTGTAAAAAAACACTTGTTAGCATTGCCATACCTCTTGGGCTTGAGGTTATTCCTCAAGTAAAGGAGTTGTTGGATGAGGGTTTGGTTCGTAAGAGCTTAAATCCTTGTACTTTGTTGGTGCCCAAAATAGGTATAATGAGGCACTGAATCCCTATGATAGGTGGTATGATGAATGTGTTGAGTGATGTAACCCTCTTTTGTAAAACCACCCATGCATCCAACATCTTCATGATTCGTATACATAGGGACTCATTAGGTAGGTTTGTTCTTATTTTTGGTTTCAATACAAACCTAGGTGCTCATATGGGACACCTTAGGTTTGTCGTACTTTTTGGAAGGAGTAATCAACATGAAAATACAAAAAAAAGGTATGTTTTATTGCATTACTTTCCTTAATTTTTTAAATAGTGATCAAGGGGTTCCCACGGACCCTAAGAGAATAAAGGTCATTCCTGAGTGGCCCACTCCACCAAGTATAAGGGGCATTTAGGGCTTCCATAACTTAACAAACTTTTACAAAAGGTTTGTCCCATATTTTTCTATACTTGTAGCACCACTCATTGAGTTGGTGAGGAACCATGTTCCCTCTTGGGAAGATGCGCAGGAAAAGGGTTTTCAGGCCTTACCCTACTCTAACATACCCAACACCACTAATATATATGTTTTTATTCTTTTTATAGGTGTTGAGGGAAGAAGCCCAGAGTTTCAAGAACCTCTGGATTTAAGGTCAAATCCTATTCAAGGGGGAGGAGATGATGCAATCCTACCCCCCAAGGGCATTGGATAGAAGACTCCAAGAAGATTGGGCCAGAGATGCAGGAGAAGGCCCTAGGGTTCTCATGAGCCTTAGGATAGATTTTGGGCTCATAGGCTAAGTATGAGCTCACTTATCTTTGTACATATTAGATTAGGGTTTCATTATTTTTGGGGCTTGTATTTATGGCTCCATAGTGTAGGGAGTGTAGAAGCAAGCTTCATTGCTTCATGATGATGAATCAAGTTTGATTCATGATGATGAATCAAGATTGATTCAAGGTATTTTGATGATAACAAAGATGATGACAAAAAGCCCATGAGAATGATTTCAAGATTGAGTCAAGAACAATTCAAGAATCAAGAGAAAGATTCAAGAGAAGTTTCAAGTTTCAAGTTTTCAAGAATCAAGAATAATCAAGAACAAGACTCAAGACTCAAGAATCAAGAATCAAGAGGAGACTCAATCAAGATAAGTATTAAAAAGTTTTTCAAAACATTGAGTAGCACATGAAGTTTTTCACAAAATATTTTACCAAAGAGTTTTTACTCTCCGGTAATCGATTACTAGTTTATTGTAATTGATTACCAGTAGCAAAGATTGTTTTCAAAAAGCTTTCAACTTAATTTGCAACGTTCCAATTGATTTCAAAATGGTGTAATCGATTACAATGATTTGGTAATCGATAACCAGTGTGTTTGAACGTTGAAATTCAAATTCAAATGTGAAGTGTCACATCCTTTCACAAAAATGCTTTGTGTAATCGATTACAATGATTTGGTAATCGATTACCAGTGATAAGTTTTGAATAGAAATCAAAAGATGTAACTCTTCCAATGGTTTTCAAGTTTTTCTAATGGTTATAACTCTTCTAATGGTTTTCTTGACCAGACATGAAGAGTCTATAAAAGCAAGTCCTTAACTTGCATTTTCAAGACATTGATTACAATCTTTTACATCCTTTGAATCTCTTTGAACATCCTCTTGAATTTCTTCTTCTTCTTCCTTTGCCAAAAGCTTTCTAAAGTTTTCTGGTTTTCCAAACCTTGAAAACAAAACTTGTGCTATTCATCTTTTTCATTCCCTTCTCCCTTTGCCAAAAAGAATTCGCCAAGGACTAACCGCCTGAATTCTTTTTGTGTCTCTCTTCTCCCTTTTCCAAAAGAACGAAGGACTAACCGCCTGAATTCTTTTGTGTCTCCCTTCTCCCTTGTCAAAGAATTCAAAATGACACAGTCTGAGAATTCTTTTGATTCTTCCCTTTCCCATAAACAAAAGATTTCAAAGGACTAACCGCCTGAGAATTCTTTTGTTTCCCTATTCACAAAGTTTCAAAGGACTAACCGCCTAAGAACTTTGTCTTAACACATTGAAGGGTACATCCTTTGTGGTACAAGTAGAGGGTACATCTACTTGGGTTGTTGTGACTGAGAACAAGAGAGGGTACATCTCTTGATCAGATAAATGGGGAATGAAATGGACATTGGCTTAAAACCTTCATATACTCTTTAATAGCTTTGTTTATAATTGATCTGTGTAATGAAGAGGTGAAATTTGGATGATGGTTTTGATTATCAGGATATATGCTATTGAAGAGTTAAATTTGAAAGTTGATTTTGCACAAATTGTAGGAGAAATTCTACCAGATTTTTTATTGCTCCATAGTTAAATTGATATCATGCTTTTTAGTACAATCTTTATTATTAGTCTTGTCAAGCTAAGTCATCATCGAAGCTTGTGTTCAGGTCACGCCCTTAGTGTGGTTCATGACAATTGTACCCCATGTGTTCAAGAATAGCCAAACAAGAAGTCCTATATTATTAACACGCTAACGCCTAATAGTGTAACTTATAAGCAGTAACAGCCAAAAATTTTATCAAGAGGACACATATGGAGACTGTTGACAACATACCTTCAGGCATTTATCTCACAAAAGCAATTTCTCTGGTTTTGCAAGCCATACAAATTCATTTAGGGATTCCACACAAGAGCACTTTGTACAGGCACTAATTTTTCTGATTTTGGGATGAAGCCATCTTCCTCATTAGCTTCTATCCCAGCAAATTTCTTATGAGTAATAATAATCACTGATAAAAATTAGTGCATGCACTTTCTATAAATTAGCTAAGGGGTATACATCATCCAAATTTACAAGAGAAGAAATTGTATACCAACTATATTATATTGTTTATTTTAATTGATTTTTTTTCATTTTCTTTATGATTATATTAATACATGTGTTTATGTTATGTGATCAGAAGCAAAGATTCTGGAGCTTATGATTTGGGGGAATTGGATCAAGCCTTTTTTTTGTATCTTGATGGTCAACCTGACCCTTCTAGTGTTCAAGACCAAAAATGTCAGCTTGCTCTTTCTCTCTCTAATACTCACATAAAGGAATAGAAAACAAAACTTCTTTTTTCCTTTCAACGATCTTCTTCTTCGAAATCAAAAATAGGGCACTTTCTCTCTTGTTTTTTTTTTCATCATTTCAGTTTGAGAGATTCTCTAAGGCCAGGTTTGTTTTGATAACAGCAAAAGCATGTTACAGGAGATCCATATCTTATCTACCATATAGTTACCTGTACGACGACCTAAGACACACTTTCAACGGGAAAACAGGTTTCAGGGAGACACCGGTTCATGACAACTACACTTCTTCAATATGGCAAACTGGGTCATGGTGCGCGCGAGCTCACTATGAGGGAGACAGTACTCACGGCTAGCTAGAGTGTTGAGGGAGTGAGAGCAAGGTTTAAGCTGCAAGGAGAGTACTCAGGGAGAGAGAGCGAGGTTTAAGGGAGAGAGGGGTTTAACCTAGGGCACAAGTCGGTACGTTGAGGGAGGGGGTGTTTGATTTTGGTGGTTCGAAAGCAGTTCGCGTAGCTACGTACAGGCCAGGGCCGGGGACGCAATATTATTACTATATACACGGGCTTACGCGATAACTGTCGTTTTCTTATTTATGTTAATTACAACATTGCCACCAAGTTACATTTTAAGGCGATTCTTTATAACCGTCATAAAATGTGCGACGTAAAAAATAATATTTCTCTCCAGAATTACAAAATTGCCACCACCTCCTATTCAGAACCGTCTTAGAAACAGCGTCACAAAAATGCCCTTTTGTAGTAGTGTATAGAGATTGAATCAAGCCATGCTCTAAATTCTAACTAGTAAAAGGTAGGAATTTGATTGAAAGGGTAATTTAAATCTCTAAAAACATCTTGCTGAAAATTAGACAACTTTTGTCTTGTCTTAGAATAGTTAGTGTGATTTATTCTTTTAGAACCAAGTCATACCCTTTTATAGTAATTTAGTTTTCCGGTGTCTTTTGTCCAAATTGTTGGAAATAAATTTGTATATCTACGATCCAAGTTATCATATAATCAATTCTAATTTTAATAATAAAGTATTATTTTATTTTCATTGTCATATTTCACTATTTGACCAAATAGTCCATTTGATAATGTTCTTGATTAAAATTAAAGACTTGTTATTATAATAGATTATGATAATGAGAAACAAGTTTGTTCTAATTTTAATTTAAACTGTTCTTGATCATAGGATTATTGTAAATAGGATATCAATAATCTGGATAGATTAATATATATGTGACAATATTTATTGGATAAATATTAATATATCTCATTTATTAATTTGCATATATAGATGAGTCACATGTTGATGTGATCATTGAAGTGACTCAATTGAAATTTTCTAATGGTTAAAATTTACCATAAACTGTCAATAGAAAATTCTCAAGAAGAGGTATAATAATTTTCTTTGACCTGAGATCGTCATAGTAATTAACAGGTTATTTGTTGTATTTTGATTTCGGACACCTAATGCTTTAGAGCACTTGTTGAATGGATATCGGATATGATTAAATACCTGTAGAATTAATGATTAATCAATAAGGAATCCATCAACTCTTGATAATGAGTTTGAGCTCTATGAATAAAATTATATCCTGGCCAGGAAAATTAAATGAAAGAAGAAATGAGTTTCTTAAGTCATTATGAGTTAACTCAAAAGGGTTTGACAGTAATATCATACTCTAGAGTTAACCCAGAGCTGTAAAGATGGAAGAAATTATTACACTACTCTTCTAATGGTTCTTGAAAGTAAAATACTACTTCATGCTATCTGGACGTTAAGGAGTGTTGCTAGGCGTCTACCTTGATTAGTATATTAATTTGATTGATATATTACCGGCTTAGTATTGAACCTACGGGGTCACATAGAAACGAGTGTTCTAATCTCTATTAAAGAAATTATTTTAATATTTGATTATTAATTAAATTAGAGAATTTAATATGATCAAATGATTAATTGATTTCAAAAGGTGAAATATTATTATATATTTTGCTAGCACTGAAAATATAAATAATATGAAAGATTTGGTGAAAGAAGAGATACAAACATATATGATTTTGTATTTGGAAGTTGGGTTGAGGAAATATAATCTCTATTCTTGACTTTGTAGCAATATGTTAATTCATTCTTTATGTTAGTGTGGTCACAACTCCTATCACTATCAAATTCTTGAAGTTATGAGTTTTAAACAACCCAAGGGAAAACAAGTTCTCTTCCAAACACAACAAGCAACTTCAAGCAAACAATCTGAATCAATCAAACAATCTCAATCACTACAAGTGCTAAGGGATCCAATGGAACTCCTTCGAGAATAGAATTTTGGACCTTTGGTTACTTTGGAGAAATGATTACCATCTATGCTACAACAACTTCTAAGTACATATACATAAAAAATAAATATATGCATTATACTTAGGGAGCAATACAATTAAAATAAAATAAAATACAAAATTTACACAAGCTAGTTGATATATTTTTGTCAAATTTGATATATATATATATATATATATATATATATATATATATATATATATATATATATATATATATATATATATATATATATTATACAAAATTATTTAAAATATTTATTTAACATGGCATACAAATTATACATTTAACTAAATATTACCAATAATAATAAAATATTATATTAATTTGTAAAATTATATTAATATTAATTTCTGATGTGATTTTTTTGTGTTTTTACTATAGGGTATAAATTTTTTAATGTTTTTTTAATAAAGATTGGATCGTGTGGGTCAATAAATGACTCGTTGGTTTGATTATTGATCCACTGAACTAGTGCCTTGACCAAATCGATGACTGGTTTGTTTTTAAAATTATGTCCTCAAATACTTGATGGACAATTTCTATATTTTAGTACTTTCATATAATATCCTGGAAACACAGGCAAATACAAAATCTCTCAACAATTAAATGAAACTTAACTAAAACTTGTGGAGTCATTGTTCATAGTAACTAATAAACAATTGGTTAGGGGTATTAGAAGGGGGATAAGTATTAAAATAATTGGGTCAATTCATGATTGAAAATAGATAGTAAGCCTAATAGGTTTGTAGAATGAAATATTTGAATAAACATTAATTTAAAAAACATTCCTCTAAATAAACTAATTAGCTCAACCCAACAAACCATCATTGATAATAAACTTTACTCAAACCGTGACACCTAACATAAATAACATAAACATAATAACTAAGGTGCTTATCCTAGAGTTAATTTTTATTCCAATTCTTGAAACCAATGGTACTTTGATGAGAAAAATCTCCATGTTAGTTATCTCATCTTTCTAGTTGCCTTCAGCTTCTTCCTTATAGATCTAGGAGCAACCTTCTTGTTGCACTGATCATTTATCAACTATTTGTGATCAAGCAGGACCATAGTCAAGAATTTGTTTAAATGAGCCCAAGTGTGTTGTGTAATTTGATAAAGATATGCATATAAAATGTGAGGGATGTACAATGTTATATTAAATATTCTTGATTAAACCGTCTTAACTTCAATTTGTTATCACAATTGTCATGCAATTAATCGTTGATGATTATGATCTTGATACTAAAATATAACAAATCACACTAGAAAGAGGGTTGATTAGGGTGTTTGATAAACTTCTCAAACTTTTCGCATTGAAAGTGATTTTCTTAAACAATTATAACTTCACAAAGATTGTCGTCTAGTGACAAGTCTTATGTTTACACAAAAGGCAATGGACTATCGTTCAATGGTTTATAAACAGTCTTTTGAAGTGAAAACTTGTGTGCAAAGATGTGTCAATAGTGTGCTTTAAAATACTTTGAAAAGCTTAAAAGAGAGTAATAGAACTACTTAGTTTTATACTGGCTCACTCAACCTGAGTGATAGAGGGCTATCCAAAGAGCATAAGGACCTAGAAACACTTCATGAGTTGAAGGGGCAATGACAAGGTCTAGAGCCAAGCTTCTACAAGAAGAGATGGCCAAGAGGATCAAGGATGAACAACTCATCAAAGGCAAGGAAGGATAAAATCACAAGGAGCTGAATTGGAGCAGGTTGAAGATTGTTGAATAGCACGCTTGGGCTTAGCGCAAGTTGTTTAGCTTAGCGTTGGGGCTTAGCACAAGCTGTCGGACTTAGCGTGAGCTATCTGCTTAGCCCAATTCCAACCTGAGGAGAAACTGGACTTAGCACAAGTTGTCTGGCTTAGCGCCGGGGCTTAGCGCACACCTTCAGTGTGAATTTATGAAAATTCCTAATTTTTCTTGATTTGTGTAATCGGCTTGAGCTTGATGTAAATAAGCCTTATTAGAGGCTTAGTTATCTTCTTAAGCCTAGTTCTATAAATACTCAGAAACTCTTAATTGTAAAGAACTTTTGACATAATTGAAAATAAGCTTGTGCTTAGAGAGAGCTTAGCCTCTTCTTTGGTTTTTGACTGAAAACCAAATTGATTCTTATCAAGGAAGTCATTTCTTTGTGGCGAATCCTCGTTCGGCATATCGATTCTCCGTGGATTGTGGCATTGTTTTGTTCATCTTATCCATATTTTTCATTTTTCTGTTCTTGAGTTCTTGGAAGGTCAACAATGGTGGTTCTTGAATTTGCATCCGGAATGATCTGAACCAAGCGTCCATGGCTTGGATTGCATCACATGGTAATTAGAGCTTGATTTCAAAGAGCAGTTTGAAAATATCCATCAATTAGGTGTAATTTATCCTTTTTGATTTTGAGTTTTTCCAAAAAAAATGAGAAATGATTTTCATTTGATTCTTGTTTAATTAAGTGTTTCTTGTGAGTTTTTTTAGTTAATCTTGCATATGCCTTCGATTTCCCTATCTTTTTGTTTAATTTGGAGTTGATTTGGTCATAATTTGAGTTTGAGTTGTTCTTCATCACATTCATAGCACTGTTGGAAAAATTGACTTTGATCCAAAAAAGAAAAAAATACGAGGGGCCAAAGTGCAAAAAGAAAAAAATAGTTTGGGGTCAAAATGAAAATATCAAAAAATCTAAAGACCCAAGTGTGAAAAAGGTTAAAAAAATTACAATCAAAATTTTATAGCCCTCTCTCTTAGTGTGTGCATATTGTTGCTTTTTAATACTTTCATTTGTTTTGCATAATTGCAGTGGTTTATACTTAGTTAAAAAAAATTACAACATTAGAGAAGAATTTTTTTTAATTCTTATATCTTCCTATTTGTTTTTCTTTGGCATTCCTTTTTGAGTTGTCCTTTCTTTTTGAGCTTTTACTGCTTGTCTTCTAAACTTCCAAGGTTTTGTCTTAGAGTTTTTCTTTCTTCTTTGACCTCTTAAGTCAAGTTTGGATTTGTTTCATCTTTCACTTTGGATACTCTTTGAATTGAAATCTTTGGTTGATCTCAAAGACTGAAGAAGATTTAGATAGTGGAAAAAGATAAAAGTAAACATTATACAAAAAGTCTCATAAGTGTGAAACACGAGTGTTGAAGAGTGTAAACACTTGGTGAGTGGTAAGGTCCAATATTTGTTTTTACAAACCTTTTTCTTGTAGCAATGGTTTTTGAAAGTGATAGTGATCTAGCTTCCCCTAGATCCACTAAGCTAAGGGCTTCATTGGCTATGCAAATGCATAAGTTGCAAAAAATTGTTGAAAAGAGGATGAGAGAAAGATTTGATGAGATACAAAGAAGCACTCAAGAGTTAAGTGGGAGAATGAAAGACATAGAGAGGAAGAGGCATCATTGGTTACCTTATTCTTCTTGAGGGAGTGATAATGGCTATGAAGAAGGTAGAAGGCATAGACATAGGAGGAATAGGGATGGAATGGATGATGTGAAGGTCAAAATTCCCAAGTTCCTAGGTACTTATGATCTAAAGGCTTACCTTGATTGGGAGATGAAAGTGGACCAAATTTTCATTTGCAACAATTTTAGTGAAGAAAAGAAAATGTGGTTGGCTAGCTTAGAATTTGAAGGATATGCCTTGGTGTGGTGGAATCAAATCCTAGTGGATAAAGAAAGATTGAGAAGACATAGAGTGGACACTTGGATGGTAATGAAGAGAATCATGAGGGAGAGATTTGTCCCACCTCACTATGTAAGAGAAATGCATAATAAATTACAAAGGCTCTATCAAGAATGTAAAAGTGTTGATGATTATTACAAGGAGATTGAGATTTCTTTGATAAGAGCAAACATTGAAGAGACTAATGAGGCTACAATGGCTAGATATTTGAATGGCTTGAATAGGGAAATTCAAGATGTTGTAGAGCTTCAAAGCTACAACAACATGGATGAACTTATACATAGGGCTGTGAAAGTGGAGCAACAATTGAAGAGGAAACAAACCTACAAGAAGACTTCATACACTTATTCATCTTGGAAGGATAAAGACACTTCCAAGAAGAAGGGTTCTTCTTCACAACATCTTGAAAGAAATTCTTCAAGAGGTAATCATACTTCTCCTACTCAACCCCCTCCCAATAAAACTAATTCCATTAAATGTTTTAAGTGTTTGGGAAAGGGTCATATTGCATCTCAATGTCCTAACAAAAGGACCATGATTGTGTTGTAGAATGGAGAGGTGGATAGTGAGTCATCTAAGAGTTTTCATAGTTCCTCTAGTGAAGTAGAGGATGATGGTTTCCTTCCACCTGAAGAGGGAGATCTTTTGATGGTAAAGAGACTCATGGGAAACTTGTGCAAAGATAAAGATAATATGCAAAGGGAAAACATTTTTCATTCTAGATGTTTGGTGAATGGAAAGGTTTGTTCTCTAATCATTGATGGTGGAAGTTGTACCAATGTTGCAAGCACTAGATTAGTGAAGAAGCTTGGTTTAAAAACCACCCCTTACCCTAAACCTTATAAGTTGCAATGGTTGAGTGACAATGGTGAGTTGGTTGTCGATAAGCAAGTGTTACTTATATTCTACATTGGAAATTATGTTGATGATGTGCTTTGTGATATGGTTCCCATGGAAGCCGGACATGTGTTGCTTAGGAGACCTTGGCAATATGATAGAGATATTGTCCACAATGGGGTCACCAATCGTTATTCTTTTTTGCATAAAGGTAAAAAGGTAGTTCTCTCACCTTTGTCTCCAAGTGAGGTGTGTGAGGATCAAATAAAAATGAGATTGAAAAGAGAAAGAGAAAATAAAATCATAGGAAAAATTTCTTTAAGAGAGAAAAGCCAAAAAGAAAAAGAAGGCAAAAGAGTGACAAGAAAGAACAAAAGATAAGAGAAAAAAAAGTGAAAAATAATTAGTGATAAAAAAGAGTTTGTTCATCAAACCTAAGGAGGTAAAAATAGTGATGCTAGCTAGACAACTAATGTATTTACTTATTCCAAATTACATGTGTTTGTCTTCTAGTGCCCTTGAGTTGCCTCAAGGTTTTGATACACTCTTAAAGGAGTTTGAGGATGTCTTCCCACAAGACATTCCCCATGGCTTACCTCCTTTAAAAGGAGTTGAGCATCAAATAGATCTTTTTTCGGGAGCTTCACTTCCTAATAGGGCTGCCTATAGGAGTAATCTGGAAGAGACAAAGGAGATCCAAAAGCAAGTTAAAGGGTTGATTCAAAGAGGATGGGTGAAAGAAAGTTTGAGCCCATGTGCAATGCCAGTCATCCTAGTCGCCAAGAAAGATGGCACATGGAGGATGTGCACGGATTGTAGACCCATCAACAACATCACTGTGAGGTATAAACATCTTATCCCTAGACTTGATGATATGTTGGATGAGCTTCACGTTTCTTGTGTTTTCTCCAAAATAGATTTGAAAAGTGGTTACCATCAAATTAGAATGAGAGAAAGTGATGAATGAAAAATTGCTTTCAAAACTAAGTTTGGACTTTATAAGTGATTGGTCATGCCTTTTGGTTTAACCAATGCACCAAGCACTTTCATGCGACTCATGGACCATGTTTTGAGACACTTTATTGGCAAATTTGTGGTTGTTTACTTTGATGATATCTTTATTTATAGCTTAACATTGGATGACCACTTATATCATGTTAGGAGTGTCTTGGAAATGCTTAGACATGAAAAGTTGTTTGCTAATAGGGATAAATGCACATTTTGCACTAATCAAGTAGTGTTTCTAGGATTTGTTGTGAGTGCTAGTCCAAGTGGATGATGAGAAAATTAAAGCTATTAGAGATTGGCCCATACCCAAAAATGTGAGTGATGTGAGGAGTTTTCATGGATTGGCTAGTTTCTATAAGAGATTTGTCAAAAAATTTAGCACCATAGCATCTCCATTGAATAACATTATTAACAAAAATATGGAATTTAAGTGGAAGAGTGAGAAAGAGAAAGCCTTCAATACATTGAAGGAAAAGTTGATAAATGCACTCATTCTTGGTTTACCAAAATTTTGCAAAATCTTTTGAAATCGAATGTGATGCATCCAATGTTGTCATGGGTGTTGTATTGTTACAAGAAGGTCACCCAATTGCTTATTTTAGTGAAAAACTTAAGGGTGCCATCTTGAACTATTCCATCTATGACAAGGAACTTTATGCACTTATTAGAGCTTTGTAAACTTGGCAACACTACCTCCTTCCTAAGGAGTTTGTGGTTCATAGTGACCATAAGTCACTCAAACATTTGAAAAGCCAAGGAAAGCTTAATAAGAGGCATGCCAAATGGGTAGAGTTCTTGGAACAATTTCCTTATGTGATTAAACACAAGCAAGGCATGGCTAATGTTGTGACCGATGCACTTTCAAAGAGATATGCTCTAATCTCCATGCTTGAAACAAAGATGTTTGGATTTAATCACATAAATTATTTGTATTCTCAAGACCATGACTTCTTTAAATTGTTTGAGTTGTGTAAAAATAACAGATCGTGTTTGCCTCAAAGTTCCTTGCGTGAACTCATGATTTGTGAAGCTCATAAAAGGGGGTTAATAGGACATTTTGGAGTTGAAAAGACTTTGAACATTTTGCATGAACGTTTCTTTTGGCCTAAAATGAAACATGATGTTATCAAGTTTTGTTCTAATTGCATTGTGTGTCATAAGGCAAAGTCCATGCATCATGGTTTGTATACCCCATTGCCAATTCCTAGCTCCCATTAGACCGACATTTCCATGGATTTTGTGCTTGGTCTTCCAAGGTCCAAGAGGGGCAAGGATTCGATTTTTGTGGTTGTTGATAGGTTTTCCAAGATGACATACTTCATTCTACGTCACAAGGTGGACGATGCTTATCAATTGGCAAATCTTTTCTTCAAAGAAATAGTGCGTCTTCATGCCTAGGAGAATTGTATTGGATAGGGATTTCAAGTTTTTGAGTCATTTTTGGAAAACAATGTGGGGAAAACTTGGAACCAAGCTTCTTTTTTCCACCACTTTCCATCCTCAAACCAATGGGAAAACTGAGGTAGTGGATCGAACACTCTCACAACTCCTAAGATGTTTCATCAAAGGTAATTTGAAAACTTGGGAAGAGTGGTTACCTCATGTTGAATTTTCCTATAATAGGGTAACCAACTCTACCACTTCTTTTTCTCCTTTTGAGGTTGTTTATGGTTTTAATCCTTTATCTCCTCTTGATTTAATTCCCATACCTAATGATTCTTCTGTTTTGAGTAAGGATGGGCTTTCTAGAGCCACTTTTGTTAAGGATCTTCATGAAAGGGTGAGAAATCAGATTGAGAACAAAATGGAGCAATATGCATGTCAAGAAAAAAAAGGGAGAAAGTCCATGGTATTTGATCTTGAAGATTGGGTTTGGGTACATTTAAGGAAGGATAGGTTTCCTTCACAAAGGAAATCGAAACTCTAACCTAAGGGTGATGGACCTTTCAAGGTCCTTGAGAGGATTAATGACAATGCATACAAGATTGACTTGCCAAGTGGGTATGGGGTGAGTTCTACTTTCAATGTCATTGATCTTTCTTCTTGTGATGTAGGTGTTTTGGATGCACATCCGAGGATAGATTCTTTTCAATAAGGAGGGGATAATAGAGGGGTATCTAAAGAGCATAAGGAGCACAAGGTCTAGAGCCAAGCTTCTACAAGAAGAGATGACCAAGAGGATCAAGGATGAACTACTCATCATAAGCAAGAAAGGAGAAAACCATAAGGAGCTGAATTATTTGCATGTTGAAGATTGCTAAACAGCACGCCTGGGCTTAGTGCGAGTTGTCTGGCTTAGCCCAATTCCAACCTGAGGAGAAATTGGGCTTAGCGCACACCTTCAATGTGAATTTACGAAAATTTCTAGTTTTTGTTTATTTGTGTAATGGGCTTGAGCTTGATGTAAATAGGCCTTATTAGAGGCTTAGTTATCTTCTTAAGCATATTTCTATAAATACTCAGAAACTCTTGATTGTAAAGAACTTTTGACATAATTGAAATTAAGCTTGTGCTTAGAGAGAGCTTAGCCTCTTTTTTGGTTTTTGACTAAAAACCAAATTGATTCTTATAAAGGAAGTCATTCCTTTGTGGCAAATCCTCCTTCGACTTATCGATTCTCCGTGGATCGTGGCATCATTATATTCATCTTCTTCATCTTATCCATATTTTTGGTTTTTCTGTTCTTGAGTTCTTGGAAGGTCAACAATGGTGGTTCTTGAATTTGCATCCAAACGATCCAAACTATGTGTCCATGGCTTGGATTGCATCACTAAGCTACGTCTAATTCTTTTTAACCAACCAATAAAGGGTTTTACTAATCAATTTTGATTATAATAAGTATTATGTCATGTCATTCTTGGCTTACAAGTATTTTCTAGGCTACTGCTGGCTTAACCCTTAGACTCTCCCTGAATATAAGAACACCCAAATATTATTTTGTCACTAAGTCACTCCTAGCTTTCACAAATAATAGTTTGTAGAATTACAGATTCTAACACTTAGAGTGTCTTTTCAATGAAGAATAGTTAGATAACTTTGTTAAGCAAAGGATTGACTCTATGGGTACATTATTTTTCTCTTCTTCTCTTTCTCTTGAACTTTAGTATGGCATTTTTTTATTAATGGTTCTTCTTTCTTTTGCGAAATGTTGATGCGCTTTTTATACTTGAGAGATGGGCATATCAATGTAAGATCTTGAACATTCAAAATTTGTTTGTTGTCAATCTTTGATCCTCTAATGATAGATGATATTGGCACATGCGTGTCAATTTTGATCTTGAATCAATTATTTATAAATATGTCCTTATCATCTTAACTCAAACGTTAAACATATATAAAATGAAAGATAATATCACTTACCAAATTTGTTCCTTTTAATAATGTTGTTATAACATAGCACAAATGGATTACATTTAATTAAGTCAGATATTACGATAAGTGTTTGGATTGTGTGGATGATTTATTATTATTAAAAAAAACACGTTATTATGCATATAAAGTGGACGAGTATACAAAATAGTATGGATCTTACCACATTTTGTTTCCACTGATAAATCTTATTTTATATCTTTGTTTTCATCAAAACTCAAGAGATGAGGGGATTGTCTGATGATGGATCATCTAAATCTAACAGATATTTATACCATTTAAAGAATCAAGTCTTGGCTTTCAAATCCTTTTAGTCTTGCCCTATTTTGACATCGTTATTAATTATAGTGTTGTTTTCAACTTGATATGTTCAATCTAGCAATTATGAAAAATTGAATGTATTTAGAATATAACATGTGAGCTTGTGACTTAAGTAATTCATGAGACAAACCCACAACCCTTGTTCTTCTCCTTAGACCTATTTTAAAATGTTCAAACTTGATCTAAAAAAAGCCTTAAACATTATGATTATTTTGTTTGTATGAAAACCATGAAGTAAAGCTATTATTTATTGTTGGGTTCATAAACAAATTGAGTTTTGTGTTTGAAATTATTGTGCTCTCTCTTGTTCGAGTTAGGCTAAAATCTTTGGCAATCTTTTAGTTTTTAATGCCTTCTTTCTATCCCAACCAATCTCATAATTTTCTAAGTCTTACATAAGATTTGTAAAATATTTTGGCCAAACATTTTGAATAGACAAAGAGACTCGAAAAACCAAGCTAGAATGTATTGCATAGTCACACAATGACATTGTTCTATTTTCTTTTAATTTATGATAGATCCTATAATGAATTAGGACTTGTGCTCTTACAGTTTTATAGTTTCAAGTGTAGTCTAACTAATCTAAGTGAACTTATAACTTTTTGAGTTTTGTAGAATATTTGACAAATATAATGGCAGGTTACAATGAAGTTGAGAAGTTGCAATTATTTTCTACATATGCATATAGGTTGAGTTTTTAAAATCACCTAAAAATTAAGTCTTTGGTTGGTAATGATTCCTTTGTCCTTTTACAAATTATAGGAGTATAAAATTGACCTTTTAAGTCCTTAACCAAAATTAAGTGTAGGAAAAGTGAGGAACATGAAACTAATTCTTGTAGCCCAATTGAAATGTATGTGTGAGTGGTTGTATTTAAAACAACCTTTACTGTAATACCTAAAGTGAATAGGTTTAAATTATTTCCTAAAGTTTTAGATACGCATCTTAACTTCCATGCACAAATGGGTAGTACCTTAGAGAATATGTAAATGTTAATGATTTTCCTTTTAATGCAAATCAAAAGCTAAAATGGTATGTAATTCTAATATGAATGAACTTGTGAATTCATAGACATGAGACATAACTTTGAAACATATAATTCTTTGCAATAAAGAAATAATGGAATTCTGATGACAACAAAGATAACTTATAAACTATGTCTATAGTGCAAGAATTCAAGGAATTGAATTGTTTGATATATGTGATGACGAATACTATGCATAAATTGTTTTATATCCAAAATGGGTAAGTTAAGGTGTCTAAAAATTGGTTTGGTTATGTGCTCTAATAAATCTCAAAGTGTAACATCATGATTTTCTTAATTCATGACTAAGTAATTTTAATTAAATTTCAAGAATATTTAAATATTTTATGATATTGATATATATATATATATATATATATATATATATATATATATACACACATACACACAATCACACACACACATAACCAAATCAATTTCCTCATTTGTCATCCATTCACCCTCAAGAATGGAGCTTAATCTCCTTTCAAGACAAGGTATTTTTTTCCTATCCCTTGAGTTTAGGACTACATTATCGAAACAATGAGCTCTCTTTCTCTCCTTTTCTTCTTCCATGAGGTGATCCATAATAGGTGTTTGTTGCAAAACCTTATTTATGATGTTTTGGATTGTGTTTCATGGGGTTGGTGAGATGGTGTTGTTCTTTATAGAAGCGTTCTTTGTTGAGCTTAAGATTTCTCCCTTTTATATCTTCTTCTCAAGACCTAGGCTTGGAGACCCATAGGTAAAGGAAGTTTTAACTTATGTTCTATTGTTTGATTTGATTAGAAAGGTTGTTAATACCCCAAAGACTTTTTATTTTTTGTTGATTGATGGAATTGAGTGTTTGATTGTCTTTTAGGGTTTTTTACCTTGTAAGTTCTTGATTTGAGAATTCTCGATTTAATTTTGTTTATGTTCAATTGGTTATTGATTTATGTTGTTTTGGGATTACGTTGAATTTTGGGACGAGTTTCAAATCATTCACGAGTGTTTGGAGAAGTTGGGAAGGATGGGGATGTGATTGGGTTTGCAAGAACCCTAAAATCACAACTTGCAGAGTTTCATACTTGTAAGCGATTTGTGTATTAATGTATCACAGTGAACTTAACTTGTTGAGTGATTTGTGTGACCATTGTTGGATCGAGTGGCCTCCAAATAATTAAGAAGGGGGGTTGAATTAATTATTCCTAAAACTTTACTAATTAAAAATTTATTCTTCTAAGGCTTTTACTAAGTTGTTAAGTGACTAAAGAGTAGAAGAGAAACTTTAACCAAAAGTAAAAATGGAAATTAAAATGCACAGCGGAAAGTAAAAGAGTAGGGAAGAAGGAGACAAACACACAAGAGTTTTTATACTGGTTCGGCAACAACTCGTGCCTACATCCAGTCCCCAAGCGACCTGCGGTCCTTGAGATTTCTTTTCTAACCTTGTAAAAATCCTTTTACAAGAAAAGATCCACAAGGGATGTACCCTCCCTTGTTCTCTTTGAACCTAGTAGATGTACCCTCCACTAGAACTGATCCACAAGAGATGTATCCTCTCTTGTTCTCAGTCAAACCCAAGTAGATGTACCCTCTACTTGTACCACAAAGGATGTACCCTCCAATGTGTTAAGACAAAGATCTCAGGCGGTTAAACCTTTGATACTTTGTGAATGGGGATACAAAAGAATTCTCAGGCGGTTAGTCCTTTGAACACTTTTGTATAAGGGAATGGGAAGAATCAAAAGAATTCTCAGACTGTGTCGTTTTGAATTCTTTGACAAGGGAGAAGGGAGACACAAAAGAATTTAGGCGTTTGGTCCTTCGTTCTTTTGGAAAAGGGAGAAGAGAGACACAAAAAGAATTCAGGCGGTTAGTCCTTGGCGAATTCTTTTTGGCAAAGGGAGAAGAGAATGAAAAGATGAATAGCACAAGTTTTCAAGGTTTAGAAAACCATAAAACTTTGGAAAGCCTTTGGCACAAAGAAGAAGAAGAAGTTCAAAGAGATTCAAGTCTTGTAAAGGATTGTTTAAGATTGATTGGAAAAGTATATTGAAAAGCAAATCAAAGCCTTGCTTTTATAGACTCTTCATGTCTGGCCAAGAGGACCATTTAGAAGAGTTATAACTTTTAGAAAAAACTTAAAACCAATTTGAAAAAGTCAAAAACCTTTTGAAGAGTTACATCTTTTGATTTATTCAGAAACAATCACTGGTAATCGATTACCAAATCAGTGTAATCGATTACACAAGGCTTTTATGTGAAAGGATGTGACTCTTCACATTTGAATTTGAATTTCAACGTTCAAAGACACTTTTAATCGATTACCAAAACATTGTAATTGATTACAACTTTTTGAAATCAATTGGAACGTTGTAAATTCATTTGAAAACTTTTTCAAATCCATTTTGCTACTAGTAATCGATTACAACAATCTGGTAATCGATTACCAGAGAGTAAAAACTCTTTGGTAAACATGTTTTGAGAAAAATCCATGTGCTACTCAATTTTTGAGAAAAACCTTTTCATACTTATCTTGATTAAGCCTTATCTTGATTCTTGAAATCTTGATCTCTTGAATCTTGATTCTTGATTCTATCTTGAATATCTTGAACTCATTCTTTGATTGACCTTTGAGCTTTTTGTCATCACCTTTGTCATCATCTTTTGTTATCATCTTTGTTATCATTAAAACATCTTTGAATCACTCTTGATTCATCATGAAGCTTTGCTTCTACAACCATGTAGTGAGTTAGATGATCAAATTACAAATAAGTAATCTTCATAAAAGTTGTAGCCCTTGTTAGACACCGGACGATCCATCAGTACACGACCTAAACATCTCTTATGGGTTTGATGAAAACAAAGATATAAATTTATATTAACCACTTTGTTGCGTGTAAGTTAATAGGTTTAACGACTAGAAGCAACACCAAGAGAGACTTATCCATTACTAGATAACTCGTCTATTGGAAGCATGAAGTACTCGTCTAGTCCATCCAAATAACGAATGAAATAAGCACTTTATTTGAATTATCTATTTATTCTAGTTTATAGGATTCTATTTAAAAGGAACATATTTGTGAACCTATCTTTTGTTTCCTTTTAAATGTTTAACGATCATATTAAGTTATGAATGACAGATATGGAAAGTTGTGATCCTAACAAATAGAAACATGCAATATACAAGTTCTGATCCGCTTAATTCAGGAAAAAAGATTAATTTGCACATTGGTCATAACATTCAATTATGAAGATACTCTTTGCAATTACAAGCATCTCTTTACCGATAAATACAACATCAAAGATTGAAGAAAATTGACGAGCGTACATAGAAAATAACATGTTAAATGTAAAACAATCCAAAATAATTGAAAATCACTTAAATTGAAAATCCTAAAATCCAAAAATTAAAAATCCGCATATTTTTTGTAGTTTGATTCAGTTTTTGGATCTTGTTATTAAAACCAAATCAAATCGGATATTATAATTATATTATTTTATTTAATGGGTGTTTAACATAGCTAGTATTATTTTTAATTTACAAGGGTTATAGTATGTGATTTATAATATACTTTTTTTCTATAATAAGTTTGTAATATGTGATTTTTGTTGTAATAATAAATAATAAGTATTAAATAATTTATTATATTTTCTTTTCTTTATTATACATATTTTATTTCATATGTTAAAGAAGGATGTATCAATATGTTAAAAATAGTGTTAAATATTAAATGATGTATAAATTATTATTATGTAAAAAAAGAATAATAATATCATTTGATAATAATGCTAAATAAAAATAAAAATAATATTTTTAACTAAAATATGTTAAAAAAAATTTAATAAAAAATAAATTCATTTTAAAAATAATATAACATTATAATTATGTAATTTTAATTGATAGATGGTAAATTATGATAATAAATTTAAAAAATTATCAAATCAAACTAAATTAAATTAAAAAAATGATTTAGTTTATTTGAATTTGATATTAATTTAAACATAAATATATGTTTATTTATTTTATGCTTGATTCAGATGATTATTTTTTTCTAAAAATCAAATCGAACACCCCTATCTACTGTATTTGGTATAAAATAATATTTCTTTACATATAAAAATCATGCCAAGAAAATAAAATTTACCTGTGAACAATCTCTACCCTCGATTTATTCCCCCTACAATCAAACGGCTGCAAGAGTCGGTGCTTCACCTGCAGGGTCCACACCATCATAAAAGGTAACACAAGACGCTCTAAATAGTGTTACACTCCCTGCGAGGGACGGAGAGAAAAACGAAGAGTGAGTCACCGTTCCGTGTTCCCGCCGAGTCGGTATAAACGAGTGAGCGAGTCACAACTCACCGCGCTGCATGGACCCTCTAGAAGCTTTGGTCGCCCAAATCCAAGGGCTTTCGAGCACTCCCGGCGACCTCACTCGCCTCCACAGTGTTCTGAAGCAAGCCGATGACTCGCTCCGATCCGAGTCAACTCGCCTCGCTCCGATTCTCACCCAGCTCGACCCCTCCATTCATTCCCTCGGGTTTCTCTACATCCTGTATGTATAAAATTTGCGAAATAATGATAATAAGCGTTTTTTTTCCGATGCTCTAAACCCTAGTTGTTGAACCCTAGAATATTGTTTTTTTATGTTGCGAGATTTTTATTCTTATTCTTGTTTTGATTGCAGAGAAGCTTCAATGACCGATCCGGTAACCAAAACGCAGGCTGAGACCGTCGTTCCGATCGTTACTAGGTTTATTGGCGCTTGCAGCCCGGAGCAGATTCGCTTAGCGCCTGATAAATGTATGAGAATTTGAGATATGAGATTTGAATATTCTGTGTTGCTTAAATCATTGCTTATAGACCAAGGCTTTTGAATTGTGGTCACTTTCATGCTCGAATTGTGGGATGTTGCTGCCTAAATTGCGGTCATGGACAGCTTTTTAAAATCTGGTTGCTTATAGATGAGTTAAATAAATAATAAATTGTGTATTGAAATTATTTTGATTGGTTGTGAGATATTTATTGTTTGGTTAATTATTGTTATATAAGAAAAGGAGAGATGCTATTGTTGGTTGACAAAGAGGGAAATTTTTTTAGTGAGTTGTGATGGTTCAATTGGAGGGAGAAGAAAGGGACGGTTGAAGGCTGAGGAGATTTCAATTTGGCGTTGATGCTTCTTGGTTTTGGTTTGTTTGATGCTTCTTGATTTTCGTTTGTTTAATGCTTCTTGGTTTTGGTTTGTTTGATGCTTCTTGATTTTCGTTTGTTTAATGCTTCTTGGTTTTCGTTGGTTTAATTTTTTTTTTCTGGAATTTTGTAGTTTTGTCTGTGTGTAGGAGGTTGAAGGATCAAAGGGAGAAGGGATTTTAATTTGGTGTGGATGTTTCTCAGTTTTTGATTGAGTAACTATGTTTTTATTTTTTTTGGAATTTTGTAGTTTTATCTGTCTGTAAGAGGTTAAAGGATCAAGTGATGCTGCTGGAAGCTCCGATACGGGGTGTGGCTCCTTTGTTCACTGCTCTTCGGAAACTTCAGGTCTCCACAGAACACTTGACTCCACTACACTCAGAGTTTCTTCTGCTGTGCTTGTTGGCAAAGTGCTACAAAACTGGTCTATCCATTTTGGATGATGATGTTTTTGAAGTAGACCAACCACGAGACCTTTTTCTCTACTGTTATTATGGGTGCGCTGCTTTCTTCCTTTCTTTCCTTCACAGTTTGTCCATATTTTAGTATTGCCTTTTAGTTGATGGAATGTACTGCAATTTGTTCAACATTGTAATATTGGATTTTTCTTATTTCTATTAAATATGCTGTAGGTTGTGTTGTGTTACTTACAGTAGTGTTGTGCTTGTAGGATTTTCCTATGCCATTTCACTTGGGAGTTGGGAGGGGAAGAAATCAAAAGAAAATGGAAGGGGAGGGAAGTGGATAGAAATTTAATTAATAAGTTTCCTTGCTTTTATTTGGATGTTTAAAGTCCTCCAAATTGGTCGAATTTTAAAATGTTCACAACAGTGTTGTTAAATAGTGGCCATGGCAGATGGCCTGGTGAATTTTTTGCCAACTGCCATAGGGGATGCCCGGTATGGAGGTGTCATAAGGCGCGTGTTTATATGGTGGAGTTTTGGCCTTTTGCCATGTTCAGCCATCTGCCATTGATAACACTAGTTCACAAAATTAGTGGGGTGGGGGGGGGGGGTATATGACAAGTTATTTTCTTTCCCTCATTTTAAAAAATTTAAACAAGGGAGCAATTTGCTTTAAGGGTCTGTTTGGGTAAGCTTCTCTAGAAGTACTTCTAGGAGAAGAAAATAAGGAAATGAGCTTCTCCATAAGCTAATTTGTAGATGTCCTTTCATCTTTTATCTTTTAGAGAAGCTATATGAGAAAGCTTCTACAAATTAGCTAATGGAGAACTCATTTTAGCTTATGGAGAAGCTCATTTTCTTTTTCTCTTCTTATTTTTTCCTCTTAGAAGTGCTTTTAGAAAAATGCATCCAAACAGGCCTTAAATCTTCCCTCCTAAATCTGTGTTATGACCCATTAAAAGAGAATGCAGAATTTAATGAGGAAACCAGTAGCAGACCCAAATTAATAATGTAGCAAAGCTGAAATAATACTGTATCTCAAGAGTCTACAACTTCCCCAAGCCCATCACTTCTCTGAGGGAGATAACCCTGTTTCCCAATACTGCACCGCATAAGGAAAAAGTGCTAGATGAATCCACTCTCTAACCCTTACTCTGTTGTATATTTTCCTATTATAACAGAATCATAACCTCATGCTTCCCGTCACTTCATAACTTCATTCCCAAATTACCCTCTTCTAATTAACTCATCACTCCACTCATCTCTCCCCTACGTGTGTAAACTCTCCAAATCCTGGGATTTTGTCCTTGCTCAGTATCATCATCTCATTTCCTTAATCCTGGACCTCATAAATTTCTCATCCAAGAATTGCTTTACAAATTGCCTCTTAAATGTTTCAAATTATGATTATTACTGCTTATATGATACCCAACAAACCTTAGGGGAGTGAATCACACCACAAAAAGCTACCCATTGTGGTGGAAAAAAGCCCAATGTCATATATATCATATGGCAAAATTCTATATTTCTCATGAAGGACTCAACTCCCATTCCTTGCAATTTGGGGCCCTAATATTCTATTTGCTCCACAGCCTGTGTCCGCATGTGTTGGCTGTGCATGAGCACTTATGACTATTCACTAGTGAACAGTGCAATGTTGGTGTCACCACCTGTACTGCTTCTGGCTAAGAGACATGGTGGTAGGCTCTAATACCAAATTGTTAGGTATCTTGAAAATGATCTATAATAGCACTGTAACAACTATTAAACGAGAAGACTGCAGGTGCTCCTAGGGACCTTCTTCCTCCTGCTCAAAAGCCTCTCTCTTTTTTGCCTACCCCCTCTCTGTTGCCTTTACTTCCAGTTATAACCTCCCTTCAACTGAATTATCCTCTGGCTCTTCCTATCTTGACAAAGTGTCCAATCTGTATGCTCCTATCTCTGAACACATAACTTGTGCATCCCACATTATTCCTTTTAGAAAACCTTTCTTATGTTTTATGATTCTCATCAGTGATGTTAAATAGCCATTATAGCAATATTGCATTGTGGAATTCCTTGGATGTGCTATTGTGACTCCGTCCACAAATGTGGCTGCTGTGGATGTCATGGCTGCGGTATGTGTCTTGCATCCTCTTGTCGTCTCTGGCGAGTCTCCAGCCAATTAAATTAAAATGCACATGGACCAGAATAATGAGTGATTTGAATACTTGTTAGCATTTAATGATTTTAGATTGTGCTTCTGGTCATGATCTATTGGTGAAGAATTTGAATTGTCTCTGACTTCTAACCTTCTATCAGAGGTATGATATGCATTGGACAGAAGCACTTTCAGAAGGCATTGGACCTCCTGCATAATGTTAGTGATCTACATACAACTATACTTGTATTGATTATGGTTTTTTCATATTTGCCTTTTGGTTCAGCATTTGTTGTAGCTTATTGGTTGTATATTCCAGGTTGTAACTGCTCCCATGTCTACCATAAATGCTATAGCTGTTGAAGCTTACAAAAAGTATATATTGGTTTCTCTCATTCGTCATGGACAGGTAAGCCTCTATTCTCTCCTGCCTCTATACTTGTCATGGCTTAATGAAGGTATTAAATCAAAATTTTGCTTATATATAATATTAATGGGTTTTTTTTATCCCAAAAATTAAATATAAAAAAGTGATAAATAGTCTCATTTATTTAGAGATTGTGGCTTTTATGATTCCTAATGCACAGTATATTGTCAGAAGACAAAACCTTTATCTATAGGATTTTGCTCATTTTGACCAATTTAACTTTAACCTTTATTTTATGAAGTGCTATATTTGTAGTTTATCAGCTGACCTTGCCATGTGTTTGGTGCCAGTTCTCAACCAGTCTTCCTAAGTATTCTTCTTCGACTGCTCAAAGGAACCTGAAGAACTTTTGTCAGGTATGACTTTAGTTCAGCTGAGGTTAGAAAAGATGGGAAGCCTTTGACCTTTTTTCGAACAAAATACTTATGTTGATTCTCTTTTGTTTGCAAGATTGATAGGAAATAGGAATAACTCCTATCTAAAGTGAGAGTGTGCACATAATGAAAATTAGAAGAGATACTATATTGTAGTGGAGAGAAATAGGAAGAGATACAGATATAATGTGCTGAAATAGTCAGAGCAACCCTTGATCCCTGTTAAGGAAGAATTTTCCCTAACCCCCTCACTCTTTAATATCTCTATTTAACAGAATACACAGACCTGTTCCCCCTCTCATCTAACTCAGGGACATTTTAGTAATAGACCAAGCTTTAGTAGCCACTGGATTTAATGAATCATGGTCTGCTGGGTAGTTGGATCCAGATTCTTATCGGTACCACCTTCCTGAGAAGTTGCCTTGTCCTCAAGGCAGAAATAAAGAAATTGACATTAGGTATTGCTATCTTCTTCCCAAGCTTCTATGGGTTTGGACTTCCACTGGAAAACCATTTAGAGAATGCATCTATTGTTTGTGTAATTCCCTAGTTGTCAAAGTATTTTCTGGTCCAACTGGAGTAGAGTTGTTTACCTCCAATCCAGAAGGAAGGACAGTGTTCAACTTGCTGTTTTAGAAGTTACTATTGTAAGACTGCTTCTAACTTACCCTGCTGTTTGGCATCCAGTTCCTTGAAGATCATAGAAGGGTCATTCAGCCTAGCCATTTGCTATGTACCTTCTTGTTCCCCTTCCTCGTACCCCTTTTGTAAGACAATGATATGATTAGTGCCACTAAGGCACTAACCCTGTATCCTTTTAGGTTAAATGAATCATGGTCTGCTGCTAGTTGGATCTATATTCCTATCAGATAATTTTGAGCATGCTGTTACATTATGGCATTGCAAGGAAAATGATTCTCTCGTGCTTGAAGTTCTTTTCCATTTAATTTATTTTTTGCCAGTGTTGTAATCTGATGCTAGTTCTACTTTTATTTACTTTTTTTTTTTTTTGGGTTCTCTGACTTCATTTTAGGCAATCCCCAACCCCCTCTCCTGACTTCTATTAAAGGCAATGGCAGTTGATTTAGTTTAGACTTAGTTTTCAATGTTGTACTTTACTTTCTTCAACTAGATTTTTGTTTGTGATCCGAACATGTGTTCTAAATGTATGTTGGAGAGGTCTTAGTTTATCTATCCTCTTTTTCTGGAGACTGGACATCTTCTGACCTTCATATGATTTTGCAATATGTTCCAATGAGTAGCCTCTACTCTACCACACAATATGTTTGCTTTAGTTTTTCTTCTCAGTAACTGCACTGCAATTGATGGTTTCCCTGTTTATTCTTATTCATAGATTTGTTTAGAATTACTTTCTTGTACCATCAACTCAAATGGAATACCTTGTTGTCTGTGGTTGCTTGATTTCTTTGAAGCACATTGCTGAATTTCGTTTGACTTGTCTTCCAAGCATATATTTTGAACTTCATGTTAACCTTAAACTTTTTTCCACATTTGAGCAGCCTTACGTCGAATTGGCTAATAGTTATGGCACTGGACAAATTGAAGAACTAGAGGCATATGCCAGGGCAAATGCAGAGAAGTTTGAATCTGTACGATCTTTCACATACTTGTCCTTTCATTTGAAGCATCGGCCATTTTGACTAGAAGCCTAACTCTTCACTGTTTAATTTCCGGTTCTTATGTGGTTACTTAATAAGATTTCTCTGAAATTGTTTGTCTATGCGACAGGCTGATAATTTATGTGAAATTTTCTGTTTCAGGACAACAACCTTGGACTGGTTAATCAGGTTGTATCATCCATGTATAAGCGGAATATTCAGAGATTGACCCAGACATACTTGACCCTTTCTCTCCATGATATAGCCAGCACAGTGCAGTTAAATAGCCCCAAAGAAGCTGAAATGCATGTGCTACAAATGGTGGTCCTCCAACTGATATATTTGTCATTTTCAGTTAGCATTAACATTTTACCACTAATTGTAACATACTCCTGACCTACAGATTCAGGATGGCGAAATATATGCAACTATCAACCAGAAGGATGGAATGGTGAGATTCTTGGAGGATCCTGAACAGTATAAAACCTGTGAAATGATTGAACATATTGATTCATCAATCCAAAGGTATGCTTTTGGTATATTTTATATTAAGCTCATTTAGCCCAATAACTTTCCTGAAGTGTCTTGTAAGACAATTATGTTTAACCTGAAAATCTTGAAATGAAAATTTTTCAGTTTTAATACTTTTAATGCTTAATTTGATAGTGATCTGTGTCTATATTATATGTCCTTCCTCTTGTACTGAAAGCAATTTTTTTTTTTCTCAATTAATGTCCAGAATAATGGCACTCTCAAGGAAACTTACTGCGACAGACGAACAAATTTCATGCGATCAGTTGTATTTGTCTAAGGTGTGCTTAACTGTTTCATCCTTTTATCTATAAACTTCTATATAAAATATTATAACTAACAAGAGTGAATGTATACTCAGGCTGGAAGAGAGAGACAAAGATATGACTTTGATGACTTTGACGTTCCACAAAAGTTCAACATTTAAGGGGCTAGGAATGATGGAAGTAGATCTGGTTATGGTCCATCACCCGTTTCCTTTATCTTTTGTTATTCCTGGTTCTGAGAGTGGGGGAGTGTTTTATTTCAGTCCCAAATGGAAGAGTGCTTGTTCTGAGGATGTTGAATTGTCTCAACTTATTAACTATATAAAATCTATAACTGATTCTTTGCACATTTAATTATGTATGCTCTATTGACCAAGCATAGTGCAGTAATGTTGAGGTCTCAAGGAAAATATCCTCTGTTCTCGTTTTACGTTGAAACGATCGGAGTTTACTTATCCCATGTTTGGTTTAATGTTTCACCATAGTGGATCCGCTTCACTTTAAAAGCAGCACAGTATGCTCGACTTGGACGTCCATCCATACACGTACTTAAATCCCGTGGCATGAAGCTAGCAGCTTTGGCGATTGATGGAGCATTTCTGAAGTAAATAATGAACGTTCATAAGTTTTTTATTTTTTTGAAAATAAAGTTATCGTGTAACATTAAATTTTAGTTCTTATACTTGAGGTTAATTTTCAATTTAATTCTTATAAAAAATTATTAGTGTATTTGGATGGAGTAATTCGGCAGGAGAATTTAATTTTTTAGGGAATTTAAAATGATTGAAGGTAAACATAACTTTATTGGATAGAATATTTAAAAGGGAATAGAAATTTTGTTATTTTTATGAATAATTTTGATTAATTAAATAATGGGATTTTAATTTCTCTTAAAAAAATTAAAGAATTTAAATTTATTTTTTCACTGAATTTTATCCATGTTCTCGCTTGTGACTCTCTTTACGCTTGTAATTAGGGGTAATCAAGGTTTTTATGGTCAATATTAACACGAGTTTTTCATTAACGTCGATCAAGGTTTTTCAATTAGGATATTTTTGTATGAAATTGTCTAAGGTTATCTTTTCATCGATGTCAATTAGATTATTTTGGTCAACATCGATTAGAGTTATTTTTTAGTTGACACTTGTTAAGGTTTTTTAGTCGATGTCAGGTAGGATTTTTTGGTTGACATCAACTAGGATTTTTTAGTCGACGTCGGCCAAGATTATTTTTTTGCCGATGTTGACTAAGATTTTTTTGGTCGATGTTGGATAGATTTCTTTAGCTGATGTCGGCTAAGGTTTTTAGGTTGACGTCAACTAGGTTTTATGGTCGACATTGGCCAAGGCTATTTTGTAGTCAACGCCAAATGATTTTTTTTGTCAACTATTTTTTTTTTTACTTACATCAGCTAGAATTTTGGACCGACATCAACTAGAGTTATTTTTTAGCTAACATTGACCAAGGTTATTTTATAGTCGATGTTGACAAGGTTTTTTTGGCCAAATTGGCCAGGGTTACTTTTTTGTCAACATCGACTAGGGATTTTTTGATCGACGTTGGCCAAAAAAATCTAACTGACACCAGCTAAAAAATTCCTAAATGACATTGGTTGTAGCCAACATCGATTGAAAAATAACTCCGTCCGACATCAACTAGAAAATATTCTCGACATACTTTGGCAAAATAAACCGTAGGCAACTTCTATCGAAAAATAATCCTAGTTGATGTTAGCCTAAAACAATCATTGGATGTGGTTGATTGAAAAAGCCTTGGCCAAAATTATTAATTTTTCTATTTTAATTAAACATTTAAAAATTATATTTTTTATATGAAGTTTAATATTAGAATTTCATCTGTTTAAAATATAGAAAAAAAATTACATGTGGAGGAAATTGAATTGTCTTATCCAAACAAAGAATTTCAAATTTAAGAAATTTGAATTAATTTATTCCAATAAATAATTTAAAAAATAAAAGAAATTAAAATCAAAACAAATCAAATTTCCAACATTTCAAATTTGTTAAAAATTTGAAAATACACATTAATTCTTACCGAAAAGATAATTTATTTTGCCCTCGGATCAATACTAAACGGGCCAAAACAGAATGCATAAGACAAGGAGACCACCACAAAGAGATAGGAATGAAAACCTAAATGTGTCTAGTTTTAATATAGTAAGATCCCTCCTATTTGGATCTTGAAATTCTTTTTTAATTTACATTGTAATTGAAAAATTAATGTCTAGCCCAAAATAAATTGTAGTTACTAAGCTACAAGACTTTATGATTGGAAAACTTATGTCATCACAAAAGAAAAAAAAGGATAAATTATAGCTTGTCAAATTATAATTTTGTTCTTATAATTTTTCATGTGCAATTTTGGTCTTTATTTTTTGGTGATTTTAATCCCATATTTTAAAACGTGCAATTTTGGTCCAATTTTAATTTAACACACCTTTATTTTTTATTTGTACATTTGAATCAATAAGTTATTTCTTGATGATACTTTAAATGAAAATGTTAAATTTAAGATTCAATTGAACCAAAATAAATTGAGAATTTGATCAAAATTATAATTTTTCTAAAATCCGAACTAAATTTACAGGGGAAAAAAAGATCAAAATCACAATTTAGTCAAACAAAAATTATGCCTTTGTATATAGCATAGGTTTATATCTATGGATACATTTGATACATGTTATGGTACAAGAGAGGAGAACAACATAATATTCATATTCAAGTTTACAGGACAACTTTTTTATCCTATACATGATTTTATGAACAATGAACGGTAGAAAAAAATTATATTATTAGTAGAGCATCACATAGCCTACACCATCTTAATTCATTCAATCCTTCACCCCTTTACTACATTCTATTTTGACACGGGTAAATTCTCAAACATCACAAGTGTGTTGCCCCATGCATTGCTGGGAGTGGCAGTTTAAAGGAGGAGAACATTTTGTTTTTTGGAAGTATGAAGACCTTTTTTACACTGTAGATTAGTATCGTTATACTCCAATAAACAGTGAACCTCTCACGCACAACAGTGAATATCACAAATGAATTCTCCATGCATACAAGATGTTTTGTATCCTTAGAGCTTTATTGTATGGCGGATTCGAAAGAGAAAAAAAAATCAGTAAAGGAGGAAACCACATCTTGCAAGGAGGGAGAAGGAAGACAGTTACTAAGATGTTATGAAGAAGGAGTAAAGTACCAAATTAGTCCCTTACTTTTGGAGGCGCAGTCAATTTGTTCACTGAGATTTAAAAAATATTAAAATGATCATTGACTTTACATTCCGTTTGTCACATTAGTCTCTGCCGTTAGTAGTCTCCTAACATCGTTAGTAAATGTTGAAATATAAACTTGATTTGGGCCTAAATTAATTATTTGGTTCCTTGGACTTAGTTATTTTGGGCTTAAGTAATTATGGGTCATGTTTCTAAAAAATTCTTGTAGTGTTTGGAGTGTCTAGATATTTCTTATGGTTGTAATATTCTCTAGAATACTCTTTGGATCTCTAGAGTTGAGAACTCTCTAGAATTAGTGTGTCTAGAGTTCTCCTTAGAGTGGTATAAATAGAGATGTAATCCTACACATTTGTATCAAGCAAAAATACAAAGTTCTCTCCTCCATAAAGAATTCTCCTTCCTATCAAGTTTCTATTCAAAGTCTCCAATATTCCTAAACACTTTTCCTAAACATAAAAAGCCTTATTTCCAACAAAGTGGTATCAGAGCTTCAAGATCCTCAAAAGATGGCGAATGGAGGTTTTCCTTTCCAAATGCCGATGCTCACAAAGAACAACTATGATAATTGGAGTATCAAGATGAAGGCACTACTAGGAGCTCAAGATGTGTGGGATATCGTAGAGAATGGCTTCGAGGAGCAAGATGAAGCCTCGCTAAGCCAAGGTGTAAAGGAGACGTTGAAGGAGTCAAGAAAGAGAGACAAGAAAGCTCTCTTTCTCATTTATCAATCGGTGGATGAAGATACATTTGAGAAGATATCCAACGCAACGACGGCCAAAGAAGCATGTGATAAGCTTCAAACTTGCAACAAAGGAGTTGAGCAGGTAAAAAAGATTCGTCTTCAAACTCTTAGAGGTGACTTTGAGCGTTTGTTTATGGAGGAGTCCGAGTCAATTTCTGATTATTTTTCTCGAGTATTGGCCGTAGTCAATTAACTTAAAAGAAATGGTGAAGATGTTGATGAGGTGAAGGTCATGGAAAAAATACTTCGAACTTTAAATCCAAGTTTTGACTTCATTGTTACCAACATTGAAGAAAACAAGGATTTAAAGACCATGACTATTGAGCAACTCATGGGTTCCTTACAAGCATACGAAGAAAAACAAAAGAGAAAAATTAAACAAAAGGAGGCTACGGAGCAACTACTACAACTCAACGTAAAGGAAGCAAACTATGCAAATTACAAGAGCCAAAGAGGACGAGGTCGCGGCCAAGATCGTGGACGTGGACGAGGACATGGAGGAGAAGGAAGAGGTGGTTACAACAACCACTCCAACAAATTCAACAATGGAGAAAGAAGTTGGAATCCACAAGTAACAAGAGGTCGTGGAAGAGGAAATTCATGGTCGAGGTATGACAAATCACAAATCAAGTGCTTCAATTGCAACAAGATTGGTCACTACGCATCCGAGTGTAGATTCTCGAAGAAGGTTGAAGAGAAAGCTAACTTTGTAGAAGAAAAAGGCGGAGAAGAAGAAACTTTGCTACTCACGTGCCAAAACAAATTTGAAGAGAAAAGAAACAAGTGGTACCTCGACACCGGCGCAAGCAACCACATGTGCGGCGATCAAAGCATGTTCGTGGAGATCAATGAAGCGGCAACTAGCGATGTCTCATTTGGAGACGACTCAAAGATACCAGTCAAAGGCAAAGGTAAAATTCTCATACGTTTGAAGAATGGGAGTCATCAATTCATATCCAATGTCTACTATGTGCCTAACATGAAGAATAATATTTTGAGCTTGGGACAATTATTAGAGAAAGGCTATGACATCCACTTGAAAGAACATAGTTTTTTCTTAAGAGATTGTAGACATAACTTGATTGCTAAGGTGCCTATGTCAAAGAATAGAATGTTCCTCTTGAACATTCAAAATGATGTGGCAAAGTGTCTCAAGGCTTGCTATACCGACTCTTCGTGGCTATGGCATCTACGGTTCGGGCACCTCAACTTCGACGGTCTAGAACGTTTAGCGAAGAAGGAGATGGTGAGAGGCTTGCCTAGCATCAACCACCCAGACCAACTTTGCGAAGGATGTCTAATTGGGAAGCAATTTCTTAAAAGTTTTCCAAAGGAATCAACAACAAGAGCAACAAAGCCGCTAGAGCTCATACACACCGATGTCTGTGGACCAATCAAACCCAATTCATTTGGTAAGAATAAGTACTTTCTCCTCTTTATTGATGATTATTCCAGAAAAACCTGGGTTTATTTCTTGAAGGAGAAATCAGAAGTGTTTGAAAACTTTAAGAAGTTCAAAGCCCTCATGGAGAAAGAAAGTGGTCTTTCCATCAAGGCCATGAGATCTGATCGAGGAGGAGAGTTCACTTCAAATAAGTTCAACAAATATTGTGAAGACCATGGAATCCGTCGCCCACTGACAGTGCCAAGATCGCCACAACAAAATGGAGTAGCAGAGAGAAAGAATCGGACCATACTTAAAATGGTGCGAAGCATGCTCAAGAGCAAGAAGATGCCGAAGGAGTTTTGGGCTGAAGCAGTGGCATGTGCAGTTTACCTAACAAACCGTTCCCCAACAAGAAGCGTGCATGAGAAGACACCACAAGAAGCATGGAGTGGAAGGAAGCCTGGGATCTCTCACCTCAAAGTGTTTGGAAGCATTGCCTATACCCATGTTCCAGACGAAAAGAGGACAAAGCTCGATAATAAAAGTGAGAAGTACGTGTTTGTGGGTTACGACTCAAGATCCAAGGGGTACAAGCTCTATAATCCAAATAGTAGAAAGATCGTCATAAGTCGCGACGTGAAGTTCGACGAAGAAGATTGTTGGGATTGGAGTGTTCAAGAAGATAAGTATGATTTTCTTCCTTATTTTGAAGAAGATGATGAAATTGAACAACCAATCATAGAGGAACATATTACACCACCTGCCTCACCGACATCAAGGCTGGATGAAACAAGTTCAAGTGAGAGGACACCGCGACTAAGGAGCATTGAAGAGATTTATGAGGTAACCAAAAACCTAAACGACATTAACCTCTTTTGTCTTTTTGGTGATTGTGAGCCTCTAAGCTATCAAGAAGTGGCGGAAAACATAAAATGGAAAGACGCCATGGACGAAGAAATCAAGTCAATCACGAAGAATGATACGTGGGAACTTACTACACTTCCACGAGGACACAAAGCAATCGGAGTAAGATGGGTGTGCAAGGCAAAGAAGAATGATAAAGGAGATGTGGAGAGATACAAAGCAAGATTGGTGGCTAAAGGCTATAGTCAAAGACAAGGAATTGACTATGATGAGGTATTTGCTCCTGTTGCTCGTCTTGAAACTATTAGACTGATCATTTCTTTGGCAGCCCAAAATAAATGGAAGATCTATCAAATGGATGTGAAGTAAGCCTTCTTGAATGGTTTTCTCGAAGAAGAAGTATATATTGAGCAACCACTGGGCTATGAAGTAAAAGGGCAAGAAGAAAAAGTCTTGAAGTTGAAGAAGGCGTTGTACGGTCTCAAGCAAGCACCGAGAGCTTGGAATGTTCGAATCGACAAGTACTTTCAAGACAAGAACTTCATCAAGTGTCCATATGAGCATGCACTCTATATCAAAGCGCAAAGTGGAGATATTTTGATTGTGTGTTTGTATGTAGATGACTTGATCTTTACAGGGAACAATCCAAGCATGTTCGAAGAGTTCAAGAAAGATATGTCAAATGAATTTGAGATGACGGATATGGGGCTCATGGCATATTATCTCGACATCGAAGTAAAACAAGAAGACAAAGGAATTTTCATCACCCAAGAAGGCTATGCCAAAGAAGTCCTTAAGAAGTTCAAGATGGATGGAATGTGGCAGCAAGTTGAGCAAGCATGAAAAAGGAGAGAATGTGGATCCAACTCTTTACAAAATTTTGGTTGGAAGTTTACGTTACTTGACATGTACAAGGCCGGATATTCTCTATGCTGTAGGAGTAGTAAGTCGCTACATGGAAGCTCCAACCACAACTCACTTCAAGGCGGCAAAGAGAATCCTTCGATACATCAAAGGTACAACAAACTTTGGCTTTCACTATTACTCTTCCGACAATTATGATATTGTTGGCTATAGTGATAGCGATTGGAGTGGAGACTTGGATGATAGAAAGAGCACTACTGGTTTTGTGTTCTTTATGGGAGATACTGCTTTCACTTGGATGTCAAAGAAGCAACCAATAGTCACACTATTAACTTGTGAAGCCGAGTATGTCGCTGCCACATCATGCGTTTGTCATGCAATTTGGCTAAGGAACTTGTTGAAAGAGTTAAAAATGCCACAAGAAAAACCTATGGAAATATGTGTTGACAATAAATCAGCACTCGCTTTGGCAAAGAATCCAATCTTTCATGAAAGAAGTAAGCACATCGACACCCGTTATCACTTCATAAGAGAATGCATTGAGAAGAAGGAGGTAAAGTTGAAGTATGTGATGTCTCAAGATCAAGCTGCCGACATTTTCACAAAGCCACTCAAGTTGGAAACTTTCGTGAAGCTAAGGAGTATGCTTGGAGTCACAAATCAAGTTTAAGGGGAGATGTTGAAATATAAACTTGATTTGGGCCTAAATTAATTATTTGGTTCCTTGGACTTAGTTATTTTGGGCTTAAGTAATTATGGGTCACGTTTCTAGAAAATTCTTGTAGTGTTTGGAGTGTCTAGATATTTCTTATGGTTGTAATATTCTCTAGAATACTCTTTGGATCTCTAGAGTTGAGAACTCTCTAGAATTAGTGTGTCTAGAGTTCTCCTTAGAGTAGTATAAATAGAGATGTAATCCTACACATTTGTATCAAGCAAAAATACAAAGTTCTCTCCTCCATAAAGAATTCTCCTTCCTATCAAGTTTCTATTCAAAGTCTCCAATATTCCTAAACACTTTTCCTAAACATAAAAAGCCGTATTTCCAACAGTAAATGTGTGATGTGACACGTTAAGTGTCACCTAGACGCACACGTGGCAAGCGTAATTGGAAAATAAGCAATACCACATCATAAGGATTAATATGACATAATTTTAAATGTTATATTGGAAAATGAAGAGTCAATTTTTGTATATAGTGTCAAATTGATCCCTAATAGTTCTCAGTCTAATTGAAAACGTGATGAATTCCCTTTCACCATTTTCTCCCTCCTATGGTTGAAGGATAGCGTTCTTGTGCTAGGTCCATGTCGATCATCGCTCTCCCAGTGATGATGGTTGTTGTTCTTCGTCACCCTTCACTATTCATTGATGCAATTAGTGCTTTTGTGTGTTCCACGTCGATCATCGTCACCCTCCAATGTTGATTGACGCAATCGGTGTTTTTCAGTAGAGGTAAGAGTTTTGTTTTTCATTGCATTTGGTCTTCTCGTGTTGAACCAGCGAAATTGAACCGGCACTATATCATTCAAACGCGTTGTTGTTTGCGTTTAAATCGTTGGAGTAGTTTTTGAGAGTGAAGAGTTTGGGATTTTGGTTTAAGAGGTTATTGAGAATAGCGTAGTGGTGTAGTGTGAGATGTGAAGCTTTTGAGAGAAGGAAGTGTTCTCTGTTTGAGATATGTGTGTTCCAATAATGAATGAGAGGGGCTTTAGGGGTGAATGGGTTGATTTGTTGAGGCGTTATTCTTACTTGCATGCATGAACGGTTTGATGTGGCATTTCCCCTTGTGCTTGAATTAGCAGACATGGTAGACCACAAAATAATAGAAGAACTACAAAGATGGAAAAAGATGAATAAGAGAAGAATAAGAATTGGATGAGAGTATGAGTAGAAGGAAAAATGGAATGAAAGCGTGAATGTTAAAGTAGCCGTTAGGGTTTTAACATTTTGGGGAAATAGATGATCACCTAAATTATGTCATTTTAGTCCCTTTAATGTCAGTTTAGTCCCTCCTTACGTGGCAAGTAGAAGAAATTGATGTGAAAGTTCCACGTATGCGTCCAGGTGGCACTTAATGTGTTACATAACACATTTACTAACGATGTTAACGGCAGGGACTAACGTGACAAATGGAATGTAAAGTCGAGGATCATTTTGACATTTTCTAAATCTCAGGGACCAAATTGACAGCGCCTCCAAAAGTGAGGGATTAATTTAATACTTTACTCTATGAAGAAGTGAGGGACTTCAGACGTGTGAAAAATATATATAAAAAAAAGATACTTTTGACTTTTTATTTTTTTATGCAATGGACAAAAAGTTGTCCCCTTGTATAGTGAGATACAAGCTTTTATTATATTTATTTTATCTTTTGTCACAATTTTTGGTCTGTATCCCAACTATTTTTAAAATTAGACAAGGGACAAATGATTGTGTTTTTGCTGTCACTTGATTTTGTGCAAATCAAATGCACCCTATATTTGTATGAATGATTTGTTATATTTTCCTGTTTTTTTCACATTTCCAAACTACTAATTAAGAGAACTTGCATTTTCTTATTGAAACGAGGATGAATTATTTAAGAGTGCTGCTAGGTACACCCAGCAGTTTTGCTGGTGCACCCAGCAATTTATGGGAAAAGACTTAAAAGCCCCTCAAGAATTTTTTTTTTAAAAATAACTCTCGCCTCTCTCTCTCCCGCGCCTGCTTCTTCTTCTTCCTTCCTCGGACGGTTCTGCTTCTGCTTCTTCTTATACTTCTTCATTCTTCTGCTTCATTCTGCATCTTCTTCGTTCTTCTTCTTCTTCGCGCCGCGATTCTGCCTCTTCTTCCCAAGTGAAGTCTTCTTCTTCGCATTTCTGCTTCTTCCTCATCTTCGTTGCCGCCATTGTTGCCGGGATCAAGTGGAAAGCTTCTTCTTCGCGTTTCTGCTTCTTCTTCGAGGTACGTTTCTCCTTCGCGTTTCTTCTTCTTCCACCATTGTTGCCGACGATGGCGGAAACCGCTATCGAGAAGTTGCTGGGCTGTTTACGGATCACCTGATCCGTAAGCCTCTTCCGGATCAACTTGATCCGTAAGAGACTTACGGATCAGGTGATCCGTAAAAGTAACAGTTTCATTTTAATTGAAAAAATACCAAATCAATGCTCCCCCTTTAATTAGGTTTGCTTGCCTTATTTTGTTTTTGGTTGTTTCAATATTGTTGAACTTGAACATTGTAATTCCTGACAATGCTCCCCCTTTAATTAGCTTTTTTTGGTTGTTTCTTGGACACATTAGAAAAAAAATCTTGTCTCGGTTAGCACCTAATATCCCTTTTTCGTAGACATACATATTAGTTAGGATGTTCCCCCTTATATGATGAATAGAATAAAACACACATCAGTGGTTACATTTATGGGTTTATTTATATAAAATTTTCTATATATATAGATATATCCTCTTTTAGGGAATTATCCAAATAGTATATATTGATTAGCATTTTTTTATCAGCAAAATAGGATATATATATTAATAAAAGAGTACCAGAGGTACTATAATTACAGCGTGTTATAAAAATCCTAGTGGATCCACATGTGATGCTACTTTCAGACTGATGTGATCCACCCTACAAAAAAGAATACATCAACAATACCCCTTGGCATTGAATGATTAGCATGAATTACTTCATTTAAAAAATTCCAAGAGATACCTAGTGCTTGTATGAAATTATCCAAATATTCCAAACCAAATATTGCTAGTAAAACTAGTCTCATTATTACAAAGATAAAAATCACAACTAGAGTAAGCACGGGCACAAAGATGTCACCCCCACCAACACCTTCCACAGTCCTATATGTTGATTCCTAGGAATCCAATCATATATTTTTGGTAAGTGTTACACTCTTAGGTAGCATTTGGTAAACATATTAGAACAAAAGTTACAAAATGGAACATAACCAATGGGTTCTATTCTAGCTTTGGTGAATTATAAAAATAGAACAAAACACAATATTGTGTTGAGAAATGGTATATTTTGATTCTATTTCATTTATCCACACACATCACACACTATCTTAGCATTAATTCCTAATTTTCATTTATCCACACACATCAAACACATCAATCCTGGTTTGATTCTATTTCGTTTATCCACACACATCATTCCTTCATGAATCATTATCCAGTGGTCACACTACTAACTTCAATTTCAACGTTCACAACATATTTAGGACTAGCATTATTAGCTTTTTATAGAACTGGTCAACAAAAACATATTGGTCAATGTGGATTATTTCTAGATAGAATGCTATAAGGACAATCAATTAGTGTATATAGAAAACATTTAGAGAGAAAGTTTTATGAGGGTTAGGAGAACAATTAATCCAAATCTTATAATGATTGCAACTTTTACTAGCTGTTCTTATTTCTATTTCAGACTGAACATCAATATTGTTCTATATATTAATATATATTGTTCTTAGATGGAATTGTCACAAGCAGTATAACAAGGAATGGTCCTAGTTGTGGTAGCCAACAAGGGAGGGAATTGACATTGATATCATAATGAAGTGAACATGTTATGGCAATTGAATTAGTTTAAAGTAGTGGGTTACTTCTATTAGAGTCATCCCAATTTGTACATTTTAGTAAGAATTTAAGTCTTCTTCTGCACTTGTTCAAGTTAGCTATTTTATTCCTTCACTCAATCCTCTAATGGGTTCTATTCTAGCTTTGGTCAATTATAAAAATAGAACAAAACACAAAACAACACCTTCCTGAATCAAAGTCAATACCACTAAGCATTTGAGATGTTGTTGACCATTGTTTGTCAGATTCATAAAGCTCAGCAAGTTTCTCTCTAATAAGTAAAACATATGATAAAACAACAAATGGCCATTAGAGTAATTGAATTGAGTTAACCAAATCCTTGAAATTTGAGAAAATGAAATGAGTGATGGATTTTGCGGTACTCATTTGCAGATCATGGTTAGGACCAGAGGATTAGGTCGTGCCTTAGGTCAGGTCACTGGCAGAGGTGTGGGCAGAGGAGATCGTGATGATTCCGATGATGCTCCACAGCGTCGACGACCTACTGCATCCGCATGGAGGCAGCGAGTTGCTGTGACTGCGGATCACGTCGATGAGCCAGTCATCCCTGCACCAGATGTTCAGGATGACCCGATGGAGGCACCAGCTACTGTAGAGGACATTCCTACGGACACAGGCGCAGAGGCTGCTGAGGATGAGCATCAGGGATTTCCGGGTGGTCCGAGCGACCCATCCGTGTTGACCCTGTATGCGGATCACGTTGCTTGCAGCGTATGGACGGGAGATGTATTTATACTATTTATTTTTAGTTACTTGTAAATTATAATTTATGATTGAAATTAGTTTTCCTTTAAATAGTGATTTTAACGAATTTTGCATTCCTTTATACTTCAATTCAGGAGCGTCCTGAATTGAAGCTATCCTCTCATGGGAGGAAGGTTCACAGTTTAGGTAGGCCTGTCCCTGCCATTGAGGGACTTATTGTTGGTACATGACTAAGTCCTCTGATTGCATGTTCGGTAGACATTGGCGATCGGGGACTTTTGTCTGCGTTTGTGGAGCGGTGGCACCAGGAGACGTCTAGTTTCCATCTCCCGGTGGGAGAGCTGACCATCACGCTGGATGACGTCTCCTCGCTTCTCCATCTGCCCGTGATTGGAGACTTACACGCTTTTCAGCCCTTGCACGTGGACGATGTGGTTCAGATGCTAGTCGACTTATTGATGGTCTCTACAGAGTTTGCTAGGGTTGAGACAGCCCAGTGTCGCGAACCGTACGTACGCCTGCAATGGGTACGTGATATATATCAGCGCCGATGCCAGGCAGGTCATTGGACAGCTGCGGCTCGCGCATATCTTCTTCACCTACTGGGTTGCACACTTTTTGCTAACAAGAGTGCAACCAATGTCCATGTTGTCTACTTGGAGGCCCTTCGTGACCTCAGTATGACATTGAGGTATGCCTGGGGAGTGGCTGCTCTGGTTCATATGTACGACCAGCTGAACGATGCATCTATGAGCCACAGTCGACAACTTGGCGGTTACATCACACTGCTGCAGGTAACAAATATCTTTTTCATTCATTCAGGCTAAACAATGTTCAACTTTAAATTTTGTTACATTTTCATTATTAATGTTTATAATTTTAATGTTACATCTGTAGTGCTGGATTTACGTGCATTTTCCCTCGGTCGTGGAGTCCACCGCTGATCAGGACTATGACGAGGCTTCTCCGCATGCGTGCAGGTGGATTGCGACGAAGAAGACCGTGAAGAGCATTCGCACGCCGGCGTACAGGGAGCGCCTGGACCGACTCCGGATTTCGGATGTCTATTGGATCCCTTATGGGGAGCATCGGGAGGTCCGGGACTTCCACGCCAGATCATGCTATTTCGGTCTCTTGCGTTGGGGGCCTATTGCTGTTTATTAACGACCGGAGAGGGTCGTGCGGCAGTTTGGCTACACGCAGACCATTCCTGCTCCTCCTGTCGATTCATGGGTTTCGTATGATGATATACACGACAGGTGGATGCACTACGAGGATCATATCGTACCAGCAGGCGAGGTGTGCGTTGTGCTAGGGGCGTGTTCCAGTGACTACATCGATTGGTTCTTCCGCATCTCCCATCCTTTCATGACACCAGGCCACACATTAGATCCTCTGCCTCATGGTCATGCCCCGCAGCCCCGAGTCGTCCCTCAGGCCCCACAGACGGATATCCCTCACGTGCTAGAGCCAGGAGCATCGTCCACATCTACGGAGGAGTCTAGACATGCAGTGGTAAGTAATACTAATAATTTACGTCATTTACCTCAATATTTGCATAATAATTTGTGTAATCAGTTTGTTTTGTATGTAACAGGAAGTTTGTGATGACATTGCTGAGAGGTTGAAGCGCCATCTGAGTCTAGGGGTGGTCATGCCTGGCTCATCGGCACATGAGGTGATCGAAGAATGCCTTAGATTGGCCAGGAGTGTGACACAGGACCATCTAGTATACGTTAGGTGTAGACGCAGGCAACGCACTGATCAGGCGTAGTTTATGTACATATTTTATATTGATATTCCTTGTATATACAGATATTGTACATGAACTCATTTCATGAGTATTGTTGGTTTTATTTATTTTCATTACTAATGTTAGTTTTATTTATTTTCATTGATTGTGTATTCCATTTGTGTCTATATACCGCGTGCTATTAAAATGGTCTAGTTAACTTAGTTATAGTATATGTAAATTATTATAAATGGTCTAGTTAACTTAGTTTACCAACTAATAAAAAATAATTTAAAATATAACTTTAAATATAATTGAAATAAAGAAGTTGAAAAGGGTGTAAAAAAAATTAAACAAAAAATGAACATCATTCGTTATCTAAGATCCTTATTTTATATAATGTACTAATATTTTTAAATTCTCTTATAATTACTATTTTCCCACTTATACTAATGATCATGTAAAAAAATGTATTATAAAGTAGTTAGTATTTTAATTTTTAATATAATACTAATTATTTTTTTTATATTCTTTATAATATTAATAATGATATGATTAATTATAAAAATAAAAATTAAATTAATGATGATAATATTAATTTTATAAAATTATTATTATCTTTTATGTATTTATTGATTTTTATTAATATGTATAAAATAACCTTAAACAATATCTTTAAATATGTAGTTAATAAATTATTATTTTTCTTCTTACGCCGTAAGAGGAAAACCAAATAAGGGCAATTTCGTCATTTTTATAAAATGCTGGGTGTACCAACAATAATGCTAGGTGCACCTAGCAACACTCATTATTTAAATATACCGAACTGATTCCACACCACCCCCAACGAAAATAAAATAAAAATGAAGCATTATAGCCTAGAGAGAGCAAGTTTATTTAAGTCCTTCCTTAGTATCTTTCCTAAGGCATTCTTCGGTATTGAATCAACAAATGCTACACGCCTTATTTTCTTGTATGGTGCAACCTGCAGCCAAGAAAAAAACACTAAATAATAATATCAATATGATATAGCTCCATAACATTCAACATGCAAACAAGAAGGGGAAATGCATGGTAGTGGAGTAAAACTGAAAAGAGGATCGGACTATTAACAACACATTGTTTAATAGACTTCTTCTAATATGTTTTTATTTTTATTTTTAGTTAACATTTATTTAATTTCTACCAAAGAAAAGTTACTATTTATTAAAAATTAAAGGCTATAAAATTATGAGAAAAACTCATTAAGTAAGAAGGTCTCTAAAAAATACTGCGATTTTTAATAAATATTAGTCAACAACGAAGAGTGCAAATGTATTTTGATATCATTTCTCAATTGAAAATCTCAATGGTCAAAAGAAAGCACAAGGAAATAAGTACCTGTTTGGCTACAAAATCAATTATCTCTATTTCACTCAGGGAACTTTGGGGTTGTCTTACCACAAACGCCATGGGCACCTGGCCGGCTTCTTCATCAGGGTATCTGTTAATGACATGTGAAGTGTTATTAATTCTTTCTTAGATACCATACAAAAAACTTGTCTTTGTGAATTGTGTGAGTTGCAACTTCCTATTAATTTCAATAAGGATTGTAAATTATTGCCTTTGTAGTGGAGAATAAGGATTTTCAATTGCATAATCCTTCTACATATATAAATGTGTAAAACTATTCACTTTTATTTAAATATTCTTTCGTGAAGTGACAAACTTCACTCTTTTAACACGGATGTGCTACCGTAGTAAGTTTTATGATTTTAATATCAAGTACTAAATGATTTAACAAGTTGTAACTTAGTATTAGAAACTAATTTCAATATATCATTTTATCTTAAGAATTCAATTACATTACTAATATTTATTTGATATATTCTCTTATGATTTTAATGTCTACGGAACAAACAATAACCGAATATTGATTCCCTAAAAAAAACTGAATATTGATTTCAAATATTTAAATATTATTTTATCTTCAAAATTCAAATATGCTTCTAACACATATGATATATCCTCATGTACTTTTAATATCAACCGAACGATTTAATTAACTTCCTAGTTCTTTTAATCTATCTTTTTAATATATTTAGTTCTAACTTGAATTTTAATATTTAAAAAAAATATCAATAATTAAAAATAACAATATATATTATTTATCATAAATTTAAATGTTCAAAAATATTTATTTATTATATAATTTAATTATTATATAATTTATATATTTTAAAATATTTACTTATAATAAATTTTAAGTGTATAAAATAAATATTATTTTATGTAATCCACATGCTAAAATACTAATATTTCATAATTAAATAAGAGCGTAAAAAATTGGGTGTAGGTGTGTGTGCTTGTGATGTTTATTTATTTTAATTTTTAAGAGTTATTTTCCGTTTTAGCAATTGATCATTGTGATTTTTTTTGCAGAAGTGAAAAATATTTCTTAACTATATATTTTATCAGGTACAAAATATTAACGCACTTTTATAAAATTATATATTTTCTACCTTAAACACTTAAAAACAAAGCAAAATATTATTACAAAATTAATTAGAGTTTTGATTCGTTAGGTAAGTCTTACGGAATAACCGCGGCATCATTTATTTCTGGGTGAGACAGGAGATATTGTTCGAGCTCTGCCGGAGCAACCTACAATATACAGTGACATTGTCAAATAACATTGGACACAGGACAAAACCAGCATTTTTATTTAAGGGTGGTCATCAGAAATAGTCATAAATTATAAGTGCCGACTAATCACGATCAAAGCAAAAGGAAGAAGGTAAAAAGAAAATAAGAGAAATATCAGTCACATTAAAATTTATTAAAAATCAAATAATTTTGTTGGGATTCACTTCTCATTTTATAACTCACTCTCTTGATTTATTTAGAAATTAGATTCACCAAAATTATAAATTGATTTTGTAATAAATTTGGATTAATCATAGGAAAAGTATTAAAGAAAATGTTGCTAGCATTCTTTTAAAAAAATAACAAAAACATAGCATTCTCAGATAAGATACATAAAATTTTATTTTAAATTACCTTTGGCAAAAGCATGCCAATAATAAGTATTAATAAGATAAAAAATAATACAGTATTACGAACTAACAAGTCAAAGACTAATAAATACCTCTAAAGAAACCAATAAATAACCCCTTAAAAGCATTAAATTACTAACTAATAAATAATATTTCTTCATATCCTTTATATAACAAACAAATTACTAATTCATCAAAGAAAAATAAAAATAAGTAAAACAATAGATGTTCAAATAGACAATAAAATAAACTAATAAGACAAAAAAAAAAAAAAGAATAAAAAATTAGATGCAAGAAATGTAAACCCCAAAAAATACTATATTATGATATAGTCAAATGAATCCAGGAAAGAACAAATGCATAATGTTACCGAGTAAATATTCATTTAACTTGTAAAGTTAATATTTGCTTCTACAAAGCAATATCAACTCGAAAGTTCATGGGTTGTGATAAATATTCATTTACGTGTAAAATCAATATTGCTTCTATAAAGTAATTGTAGAAGCAAAACTTCAAGCAAAGCTTTATGGTGAATGTGATTCAAAAGTGTTTTGATGATAGCAATGATGACAATAAAAGATGATGACAAAGATGATGAACAAAAAGCTCAAAGTTCAAAGAACAACTCAAGTGAATCAAGAACAAGTCAAGAGTTCAAGAATCAAGAAGAATTCAAGACTCAAGAAGAAAGCCTAGAATCAAGAATCAAGATTTAAGATTCAAGATCTCAAGAATCAAGATCAAGATTCAAGACTCAAGATTCAAGAATGAAGAAAAGACTCAATCAAGATAAGTATTAAAAAGTTTTTTCAAAACTTTGAATAGCACATGAGTTTTTGACCAAACCTTTACCAAAAAGTTTTTACTCTCTGGTGTAATCGCTTACCAGTAGCAAAATGAGTTTGAAAAAGTTTTCAAACTGAATTTACAACGTTCCAATTATTTTCAAAAGGCTGTAATCGATTACAATGTTTTGGTAATCGATTACCAGTGCCCTTGAATGTTGAAATTCAAATTCAAAGGTGAAGAGTCACATCCTTTCACTTAGAAGCTTTGTGTAATCGATTACACTAATTTGGTAATCGATTACCAGTGACTGTTTCTGAAAAAATCAAAAGATGTAACTCTTCAAAAAGGTTTTGAATTTTTCAAATGAGTTTTAAGTTTTTCTAAAAGTTATAACTCTTCTGAATGATCTTCTTGACCAGACATGAAGAGTCTATAAAAGCAAGGCTTTGTTTTGCAATTCAAAAAATCTTGAATACTTTTCCAATCAATCTCTTACAATCCTTTACAAGCCTTGAATCTCTTTGAACTTCTTCTTCTTCTTCTTCTTTGTACCAAAAGCTTTCTGAAGTTTTCTGGTTTTCCAAATCTTGAAAACTTGTGCTATTCATCTTTTCATTCTCTTCTCCCTTTGCCAAAAAGAATTCGCTAAGGACTGACCGTCTGAATTCTTTTTGTGTCTCTCTTCTCCCTTTTCCAAAAGAATAAAGGACTAACCGCCTGAATTCTTTTGTGTCTCCCTTCTCCCTTGTCAAAGAATTCAAAACGACACAGTCTGAGAATTCTTTTGATTCTTCCCATTCCCTTATACAAAAGTGTTCAAAGGACTAACCGCCTGAGAATTCTTTTGTATCCCCATTCACAAAGTATCAAATGTTTAATAGCCTGAGATCTTTGTCTTAACACATTGGAGGGTACATCCTTTGTGGTACAAGTAGAGGGTACATCTACTTGGGTTTGACTGAGAACAAGAGAGGGTACATCTCTTGTGGATCAATTCTAGTGGAGGGTACATCCACTAGGTTCAAAGAGAACAATGGAGGGTACATCCCTTGTGGATCTTTGTTTGTAAAAGGATTTTTACAATGTTGAAAGAAATCTCAAGGACCGTAGGTCGCTTGGGGACTGGATGTAGGCACGGGTTGTTGTCGAACCAGTATAAAAACTCTCCTGTGTTTGTTTCCTTCTTTCCTACTCTTTTACTTTCCGCTGTGCATTTAATTTCTACTTTTACTTTTTGTTAAGTTTCTCTTCTACTCCTCATTCTCTTAACAATTTAGTAAAAGCCTTGAAAGAGTAATTTTTTAATTGGTAAAGGTTTAGGAATAATTAATTCAACCCCCCCTTCTTAATTATTCTGAGGCCACTCGATCCAACAGTAATATCGACTTGAAGGCTACTGTTTCAGGGTAAACATCAACTTAACGTCTAAAAGGTCTCCTAAGCTAGAGATCTTGGTAAGATCCGACTTTAGGAAGAAAGCCTTTAAAATGATAAAATCGACGTTATAACTTAACTAAAAGAATATGACCCTCAACGCAAATAATAATCAATAGGACCCTATCAAATAACAAGAAGTACTTTGGTCAACTCTACTCTAAATAAGGGGTCTCTAACTAACTCACTCATTCAATACAAAATCACAAGGATATTTCTTCTCAAACTTCTCTCGACTCTCCTTTCATTCTCTGATGAATCTCATATCTTCTTCATCCTCATGACCTACATCGTAACACTCATCACGATAGCCTACTGCTAATAATAATCTAATAAAAAGAAAAATGAAAACTAAAGTTAAGGGCTAAGGCAAATGAAAAAAATGACAAATAAAGAAAATAAGAGACAAACTTAGTAGAAAGCAAAATTAGTAAAAAAATTGTAAGCAAAACAGAGTGTAAGACGGTAAATATGCTTAAACAAAATTGAGAAGATGAAAAGGGGACCAACATCACATTTCCATCAAATATTGTATCAAAATTATATAAATAGGGGTGACCATGGCGACCTGCTGCAAGAAATTATTTGGTGGACCAAAATAAAATCATCACATCATTCTTGATCCCATCCAATAATCATGTGAATCTAGATAACTTAACATTTTAAAATAATTATTTATTGTCACTTGATTATTGATTGAACAATAAATAAGATGATATGAACAACTTAATAATTTCTCCACTGCTCCTGCTCCTTCCCTCCACCCCAGATTGGGATTTGGGACAAACAACAATAACAAAACTCATACTACAACAACAATGACACCGGATAGATCAACAAATATCATTTATACTTAATATTTGTCAAATATGTTACAAATATTTTATAGCAATATATGTTACCTGGTACCCCTTGTATTTGATCAACTCTTTCAATCTATCTACAACATACAAGAACCCTTCGTTATCAAAATAACAGAGGTCCCCAGTCCTTAACCACCCATCCACCAAAGTTGCTGAAGTTGCTTCAGGGTCACCAACATAACCTGTCTTAACATCATCCATACATGCATTGTGTATGGTAACAATAATGTATTAATATATATGATTTTGTGAATAGAACAAGCTAAACACTAATTAAATTGATGAAACAAAATTCCTGCACATGAAATTCTTGTCTTGTTTTTAATTAATTAATTATCAATTACCTTTCATAATACTAGGTGATTTGATCCAAAGTTCTCCTTGTTCACAGGGAAACATGGCTTCTCCTGTATTTGGATTCACAATTTTGGCTTCCACTCCTGATACCAGTCTACCTGTTGTTCCTGCCCGATTAGCGTCCTCTGGAGATGTTCGGGCAACCCCAGCAGTTGACTCTGTTAAACCGTATCCCTTCATAATTTACATACGAGAAACTAAAATTAGTATAATTTCTTGATATATACAAAAAATTGTTAACACACTATCTATAAAAAGATACTATTATAAAAAAGTGTTATACAAAATTGTCATAAAAATTATATAACTCCGTCACTTTATTTTAAGAACAATCATTTCATTTTTAAACAACTTATCAATACTTTTTTTTTCTGTTATATCATATTACCCATTATACCTATACATTTTTCTCTATTGTCATTCTCTTAAAATATGTATGTCCCTATATATATATATATATATATATATATATATATATATATATATATATATATATATATATATATATATATATATATATATATATATATATATATATATATATATATATATATATAACTTAAAAGTTGTTTGGATATGTTTTTATCTAAGAGACGAGAGTGAAGCTCCATTACATTGTAATTTTGTAGAATTTATAAAAAAAATAATTGAAATTATATTTTTTTCTTAAAAAAAATACAAAGTGAAAATTAGAATCATAAATTCTGAACCTTTTGGTACATTATGAACTTGAACATACATTTTCCGTTGGAGAATAATAGATTCCCCAAATAGAAGTGGTAGAATGTAAGTAGTGAAATTTCAAGCAAGCTAAAGATGAAATAATAATATAAAAATATGAATAAAATTCATCAATATTGATTCATTATGCACTCAAGAGTGACATTTGCTAGCTGACTACTAAATTGACAAATTAAGGAATTCATTCTTCGAGAGTTCAAAAAAATGGAGTTTGATTTGAGCCTGGATCTTAGAGATTCGAGATGGGGATGGGTGGTTGAGGCCAAGATATATGGATTGCTCGAATCAAAGACAACATCTCTGTTGACTAAATTATGGTGGTGCCATGGCATGATGAATTTTTTTGTCAACCTCTATAGACAATTTGTTAAGGAAAATCCACCATGGCAGCGCCATAAGGCACAATGGCGTATTTATATGACGAAATTTTGGCCTTCAACACTGCTTTGTAGCCGCTGAGTGATGATTCAATTTTTTATTTGTTTTAATTTAAGTGGTGTCTTTATGAGTTGGGGATCAATGAAGAAGGTCTTGTAAAATATGCAGAGCATAAGCTCTATTTTTTTAAAAAAATAATAATAAGCGGCACATAAGCTAACGATAAGATCCAGTAGCTTAAGTTACCAAGTTTCATCTTTTTTCTTTAAAAAAAGTTATATAAGAGATTTTATTAATGTGTGTTTGCCCAGCTTTTACTTCTAAAGAGAAGTTAAGCTTGAAAAAAGTTGGGCCAAGTGAGGGGCATCACTAGTGAAAAAACATAAAATCTTGAAAGTTTAAAATAGTAATTCATTGATAGATTTTGATAGACTAATTATACGTAAATTATCTTTTATTTTTAATATCTCATCAATATTTCTTATTTATTTTTATTGTTCATCTTATCTCATCTTAAACTATATCATATTTATTTTTATTTTTTTACTCTCTAAATATTAAATAGCACATTAGATATTTATCAAACATTTTCCATTTTGAAATAGTAAGATTGCAATGAAAATCTTATACCTGTAAAGATTAACGTAAAACAAGTTAAACGATTAAATTAAACTAAAAAATAAAAATAAAAAACCAATTTTAAAATTTAAATTAATGTTAGACGGCACAAATATACTACTTCTTTCACCTATCATTTTTTTTTCGAATCATTAATTTGTTTTTATTTCTAACAGTGAAATGCGGACGTCAGTCAATTTTTTCATCTATAACTATTAATAAAAAAGATAATTATTTTTTTGGCATATACATTTTTTATTACTAATTTACCTTTAATATATAATTGTTTTTTTTTTCTTTTATGAATCTTCAAAATGTAACGGGTGCTATTTCCCTTAAAAAAATTGTTACCACTATTTTATTTTCTTTAACTATTTTTTTTATAAAAAAAATAAAGACAGAGGCACCAAGTGCCTCTTTTCCAACTAGTGATAATAATGTGTTTTGATTTGTAGTTATTAAAAAAAATCAATAACAGTTTAATTGTATCTTTCATCCCCTAATTTTAATCTATAACTATTAATAAATACATATTTCTTATTCTTAAATTACCTTTTAATATATATATATATATATATATATATATATATATATATATATATATAACTTTTCAAGATATAATTGATGTCATCTCCCCTAAACAAAATTACTACCACTACTTTTCTTTGTCTAGTTTTTCTTTTTTAAAATGAAAATAGAGATACCAAGTACTTTTTTTTTAACCAGTAATAATAATGTGTTTTGATATATAGTTATTAATTAATAACCGCTTAACTGTATCTTTTAACCTCAAATTTTTAATTTTTATTAGTTCTACTCAAAAATTTTAATTTGATAAATTTTATATTCGATTTATAAGAAAAATTAAAATTTTATCCCAGCCATTTTTCATTGATAAGTATAAAAATTAAGATATTAACTATATGGACTTAAATGATAAGTTTGAAAAGTATAAAATTTAGGTAATAAATCCCAAAATAAATATAGAATTAATTTTATGAAATACTTTAGTTATCCTCGTTTCTTTACAAAAGCATCACCCTATAGATTTTCATATCTATGAATTTATGAATATAATTTCAATTTTTATGTCATTATATATGATTTTCGAAGGCAAACCTGGAGGATCATGACGTTGGGGAACTTTGCTTTGAAAGCCTCAGCGGTTTCCTTTCCCAGTGGAGACGAACCGCACGTAACCCCTTCCAGCGTCTTCAAATCGTACCCGTTGGTGACGCTGTCCTTCGTCAAAGCTACCATCAGCGGCGGCACCACCGCCAGGTGTGTCACTCCGAACCTCTCCACGGCGCTCAGCATCCCCCTCAAACTGAACCTCTCCATTATCACCACCGTCTCCGACAGCACCATTGCCCTAAAACTGAGCGTGAACCCGTACACGTGGAAAAACGGCATCGTAAAGAAGAACACCGCGGGATACTTTCTGTTTACTCTAACGGCGTCGTATCCCGCGGCTAACGCCGTTAGGTTACGGTGCGTCATTACCACACCCTTCATCATCCCCGTGGTCCCCGACGAGTATAAAATCGCTGCCACGTCAGATTGAGTCACGGGGGAAACGAGTGGACTCGGAGGATGTATCTGAATCCGAGTCTTCGTGAGCGAGTCGAACTCGGGCGAGTCGAGGAGTACGGTTCTAACATGAAAGTCTTGTGTTTTCTCAACGACTGAAGTTACTGTGAAGACAATTGCAGGTTTGCTGAGGTGGAAGAAGCGCGTGAGATCGGAGCGCGTGGAGATAGGGTTCGCGGGAGAGACGACCACGCCAAGCGAAAGAAGTGCGAAGCAGAGGATTGGAACTTGGATGAGGTTTGGGGAGAGAATGAGCGCAGTGTCGCCTTTGGAGAGTTTGAGGATAGAGGTGAAATTATTTGCTAGGGTTTCGATGCGGTTGATGACCTCGTAGTGGGAGAGGCGGTGGCCGGTGGTGGCATCGATGAGGGCGGTGGTGGAGTCGGGAAATAGCGAGTTGCGGCGGAGGGAGAGGGCGTAGGTTGTGGCGGAGAAGGTGGCGTTGGGAGGAGGGAGGGGGAGTGGTGGCTTGAGGCTGTGGAAGATTCTGGAAGCGCGGTTGAAACCGCTCCTTGGATCTATTCTTTTTCTCTCGTCCATGTGAAACAAAGTAGTTGCTGTTAACCGTTACGTTCTTGGTTCTCCCAATAATGCTAACTTTTTGGTGTTTAATGTTTGTTGGCTATTACAAGATGGATTCTAGCATACTTAAGTGAAACGTTTTTCATCAGAATCGTTGGATTGAAAGTTGGCGATATAGTAGGTGGGAACCCATTGTGTTAGTTGTTTCATTTTGTATAGTAGGTGGGAACCCATGGGCAAATTCGTCAAATTAGGTCCCTTTTAGAAACTAATTTCTAAAAGGGGTTGTTTTGAAATTATTTTCAGGAGGGGTTTGTTTCTGAAGGGGACTCGCCAATGGAGTTGGCAAGTTGGACACGTGGCGGCGCCTGGTGGACTCGCCAGTGGAGTTGGCGAGTTGCTATCCACGTGGCGGGTCCCGCCACTCGTACTGGCGAAATGCTTTTTTACGGAAAAATTTTTTTTAACTTCAAACGGGTCTAACTTTTGATAGTAATGTCCGTTTGAGGTCATAATATGTCAAAATGCTCGAAATTGAATGAAGAATCCCTTGGCAAATTCCCAAAGGGGATTTGGTCAACTCATTTTCCCAAAAAATGGATTTAAGATTCAACCACCCATTCTTTTAATCTTAAATCCTATTTTTGAGCTACTTAGAGGCATTTTTTGGGAAATGAGTTGACCAAATCCCCTTTGGGAATTTGCCAAGGGATTCTTCATTCAATTTCGAGCATTTTGACATATTATGGGCCTCAAATGGACATTCCTATCAAAAGTTATATCCGTTTGAAGTTAAAAAAAAATTTTCCGTAAAAAAGCATTTCGCCAGTACGAGTGGCGGGACCCGCCACGTGGACAGCAACTCGCCAACTCCACTGGCGAGTCCACTAGGCGCCGCCACGTGTCCAACTCGCCAACTCCACTGGCGAGTCCCCTTCAGAAACAGACCCTCCTGAAAAAAGTTTCAAAACAGCCCCCTTTTGGGAATTAATTTTTAAAAAGGACCTAATTTGAACAATTTGTCCCCATTGTGTTAGTTGTTTCATCGTTGGATTCAAAGTTGTTAATTACCGTATTGTCCTTTTTCATTGGATCCATTTGCGTGTAATTTAGTGTGTGAGTAATTTGTCACTTCCAAAAATATATAATTATGTGCCAATATTTTTTAATTTTGAACACTTCTTAAAAATATACAATTACTAAAATAAAGTGGAAGTGAAAAAACAGAGACAAAAATTAATTAACTTTGCATAAATAATTCAAACGTATTATGTTAAATTTTTAACATATTATATTAACTATTAATAAAATATACAAATTTAACAACAATTAATAGCGAATTAAATTAATATCCATTATAAAAAATGGAGAAAATATTTGACTTATATTTATATATTTATTTTATTTTAAAATATTAACATGTAAATTCTAAAAAAGGAAAAAAAATTAATTAAATTAAGTGCATAAATAATTCAAACTTATTATGTTTAGAATAGATTATAATTTTTAGCCGTTAGATAAATCTCCCTCCCTTTCTCTCCACGATTTTAAGTGCATATGGGTGCTACATTGTTATCTTCTTTCTTTCTTTTATTTCATAGTGACTAATTTTTTGTTTAATTTTTTTTTACAACAAATTCATCATTTATTAAAGAAAAATCAAAATTAAATCACACTAGATGATCCTAACTGACATGACAGATAAAAAAAATATTTACATGAAAATATCACTTTTTTCATTCCCTGGTCTGTTCCCATACAATCACATCAGCAATTTATGCTCTGTTACCATATACATTAATGATGGAGTTACTACTATGTTGTTAAGAAGTATACGTATACTAGTGATGAGAATCTTAAAATTGGTCAAATACAGGCTAAAGGTCCAAGTGGAGAAAGGCGAAGGCCCAAGTGAAGAAGGATAAAGCCCCAAAGTGGAAAAGGATGAAGGCCCAAGTGGAGAAGGATGAAGGCCCAGAGGCAGAGACACTATCAAAACTATTAATTGTTGCTGAAGGCCCAGATTAATTCGAAGGCCCAAGTTAAATATGTTTTTTTAGTTATAATTTTTATTTATTGTAATTTTGGCCCAAAATTTTTATCTTTTTGTTCATATGCACTATAAGTATTGGTTTTTGTTTTGAATAAAAAGAAAAGACTTTTGGCATTTTCATAAAATTGGGTGAGAGTTTCTCTCTGGTTCCTTTGTTGAACCAATTATCAGACTTATCAAGGTAATTCTTGTGGCGTCTATCCTGACTTATCTTCCTTCACCGGAAGTAGCGTCTACCCTAACTTATCTTCCGATCGGAAGTGGCGTCATCCAAACCTCCGTAGCCTGTATCAAGCGATCGATCTGCCCTGTAAGATTCACATCAACTAGGATACTCAGATTCTGAAAAATAGACACCTCGTAAAGTTGACAATTTGAGAATCATTCTTTCATTCTTTTTTTTTTTCTTCCATTTTATCTTTTATAACAATAATTTCAAATTGTTAATTTAGATTTTATTATTTATCTCATCAACAGTTAAATGACAACATTTCAAATTATGTATGCAAGGAAGACAAGAGAAATTTGAATTTTGATATTATTTTACTTAGAGAAAAAATTTAAAATATTACAGTTTTAATTAATTATTTTTTAAAATAAAAGAATGATATCTCTTTGTTTTAAATTCAGATATATATTAAAAAATGTTATCTTTTATCTTTAATTCAGTTATTTTTTAAAAAAACCTGAGCAATTTTTTTTTCTTTTTCCTCCTCACAGCAATTCAGTTAACAAAAAAAGACGCCAAAAAGAGTGGAGTAGGGACTGTTTTTTATTTTAAAGAGTTCATAACAAAAGAATAATGTGTTAAAATTTTAAAATTAAAAATTGATCGTTCTTAAATAATAGTATTTTGAAATTTTAAAAATAAAATTAAACAATCAATGTTCAAATAATAGTTGTTTATTTTTTTTTAAAATAAGAATAAAGTAAGAAGCTAATTTGGAATTTTAAGATTATAAATATGATGGTTTTTAAATAATAATTGGTCATGTCGTTCATCCTTAAAAATTTGAAGAAAAAAAATTATGATAAATTTTAGAAAAATAAAAGCATAATTATTTTTAATTTTTATATTTGTTTTAAAATAATTATTAAATTTTAGAAAATTTAAAGCAGAAAAAACGGCCACATAATTTTAAACCTTTTTTTAGAAATTTTTTTTATAATTTTATAATCAAAAATAAAAAATAATTTTAACATTATTTATTTTTTAAAAGTAATAATTATAAATTAAAAAAATCTCGTATTCCGACAAAAGGAAATAAAAAAAAATGTTAATATAGAAAAATGCAATAGCAAAATAGAGATGCACCCATAGGTACGCTGACATTGGATGTGTTTCCACTAGTTTTACATAGCTCGAGATGAAATTGAAGTTTTTAAAAATAAAGAAACCAAATTTAATTTATCAAGAAGAAAAATTATTTCATAATCAAAATTTAAACAAAAAATATTTTTAAATTTTAAAACAACAAATAATTTTAAAAAATACAATGTTACGATGTATGTTTGCATCAAGAAACTTACACATTATTATGATGTGGAAAAATTGAAATGAATTATAAATATAAGTAAAATTTCATAAAATTAAAAAAATATACGTCAAATATTATTTTTTTGTTATTATATTGTGTGTTATATAGCGGTGATATTAAAAGATATTAAAAAATATATTAATTTTTACAAGAAAAATGCAATACCCAAACAAAAAAAAATGACACACAAATGCGACAATACTTATGTTTTTTTTTATAGTAATAATAATATTAGGATGTAAAAATAGTATAAAAGAGACAATCATATTATTCACAACAATAATATTAATAATATTTTAGATCCACTAACTATTACTAAATTGCTGAAATATTAAATATATTAACATTATCGTAGATATAGTGTCATTAAAATAATATTTTTAATACTATAATAACCTTAATTATAATCAACACGTGTAAATCAAGGACAAGGAAATATGCCATGGAGTAGTGCTCGAAAACAAGATGAAGACTAGCGTGGGAAAGTAAAACATCTTTCCCACCGCCTCTAACTAATTGGAAAATAAATATTGAGCGTAGGACATGCATCGTTCAAAATTAAGGACTAAGATACCAAGCAGTTGGATTGTCTCTTTGAATGCTTATAAATATTCATCATCTCAGTATATTCATTATGCTGTTGAGCCATACCCAAGGCAATAAGCAGTATAGGATAACTTTGATGTAAGATATTTACAAACTAAAGAGATAACCCACCAATTGATATCAATATTCGGCGTTCTGATACACAACATCCTCCTAAGAGGCAAGTGTAAAGCATACTAGCTGTTGAGAGTTTCAAATGATAATCATTATATGGATCAGAGTTTCGGAGAAGAAAGAACTTTTAGAAGAGAGTCATTTTAGTAAGAAGAGAGTATTATTGGATTCAGTGTGTCTTAGCATACAGACTCATCCTCTTTATACAGGAGAGAATTCGAAACTAACATCCAAAATCTTACCCTTGAAAGGATAAGATTATTACAACAACGGATAACATAGCATCTACTTTATTACAGATAAGATAAGGCTGCGTAGTCACAAGATAAGACAACCTTTAAACGACTGACACGTGGCACACAATGACTAGGATAAGATTATGGTTATCCTTATCCTGAAGATTACTCTCTTTACAGCACACCTCTGTACAGCTGTTCTCCAGCAGTCACTAGTCTGACCTGTAGTCTGATCTAGTGGATAATGACAAGTTGTAATTTTATGCCTCTGATCTTGTGAGACTTCCATACACCAGGTGATGATAACGGTATCTCTTCTTGTGCAATAAGTCCTCCATTAATTGAGCATTATAGTCTTCCCAATCTCTGTTTAATGAGGAATAATCATCAGCTAAATCTTCTGTCTTTTGAAACACCGGTTCTGGAACATAAAACTTTGTTCGAATTTTACCATCATTAGTATTCTGGGGTATTATCCTATCAGTAGGATAACTTTCCTTTGGCCTCTAAGATGAACTTGGCAGATTTGGATCTACAGTTTTGTATAAGTAATTATTGATCTCACAGAGATGCCTTGCTAGCTGATGACGATAACTTTCTTCCAAGGGATATGCTTCAAAGGTTCCCCAGACTTGAGCTTCATTTCTAGACCAGAGTTGTCCTCATTCCATGAAATAGGGACGATGAATAATCACAATAGAAACTAAATTCTCTATGTGATCTTCTGAAATCCCTCTTTGTCTCTCAATGTCGAGATTTTGTTTCAGCTTCATACGCCACCATGCTAAAGGAGAAAACCATTCTAACATTGTCCATAAAAGATATTCATCTTTGTACGGATCTGTCAACATGTTGTATGTCATCAAAGGTTTTATGGCGATGTGGATTGAATACTGCACTGTGTTACACCAGATGGCCCAGATGGTTGGTTCACACAGATCCCACCCAACATCACATAACAATTCAAATATACCTCCAAAGGGTATCTCAGGGTTAAATATTTGTGTTGGGGTGTGCTTGAATCTCATGGTCTCATGTAGAAAATGGAAGTAATGGGACTTAGCATATTCGAGGATTTGTGCAGGAGTATGGGTAACTAATCCTGGAGGGAACATCTTAATAGTCTTGGCTGTCTCATGTAATGGTTTTACCATGAATATCAGTGGGAAGGAGTGAGTGGAGGTTATTACCTTAACAATTTTGTGGGTTGGTCTGGATAGGAAATCAGGAATCAAATTATTCTTCCCTTTGATGTGTTTCACACAAAAATCATACCTAGAGAACCAATCCTTGAGCCTTAAGATTTGAGGATCTGGCGGCATCTTGTTTTTGAACTCCAAAATTTTTGGAAATGATGAATTATCCATGTGAACCTGAAACTGATGTCCCCTCAAATGAAAATCAATTTTTTTGATTCCATTTTTTACCGCCAAGGCTTCTTTGAATGTGGTGTGATAGTGTTTTTCGGCTTCCTTGGATTGTCCACTGGCATGGCCACAATAATAATTCTTCTCTCCTTCTTGTTCTATCATGATAGCTCCCCAATAATGATCACTTGCATCAGTTTGTAATATCCTCCGGCCTGTTCCGGGGATCTTCAAGGCTGGGGGATTTTGAGCAATCTTTTTGAGCTCTTTGATAGCTATCGTCTGTTCTTCTGACCATGGAGAAGAGTTTTTCTTCAAAAGTCTGGATAAAGAACTGATATATTGAGCTGCTCTGGGGATAAAATCTCGGATATAATTTACAATTCCTAAGAATTGTTGGATCTGTTTAACAGTGACATTTTCATCAGGAAAATTTAACAGCTCTTGAGCTATGTGAGGCTGAGGCTGGTAGGTACCCTGGGAAAAATGCATCCCTAAGAAATCAATCTGGGATTGAGCAAGCTGGATCTTTTTTTCTGAAAGCATGATCCCATGTTGATCAGCTATTTCAAAGAATTGATTCAACAATTTTTTATGAGAGGCAATATCTTTTGAAAAAAGGAGAATGTCATCTATGTAGACAAGAGTGTTTTCCAGAATAGGTTCAAAGATTTTGGTCATGGCTTTATGGAAGAGAGAGGGTGCTACTTTTAAACCAAAAGGTAAGACTGTCCACTGATACTGAGCATTTGAGATACAGAATGCTGTTTTGTATCGATCTTCTGGTTTTAGGCTAAGTTGCCAAAAACCTGATTTTAAATCAAACTTTGAAAATAAGTTTGATTGATCAAGGTGGGGAGAGATGAAGCCTTTGGGATAGGGAACTTATCATCTTTAAGAAAATGATTAAGAGGCTTATAGTCAATGACTAACCTTTTCTTTCCCCTTAATTTTTCAGCTCTCTTTTCTACATAGAAAGCTTGGCATGCCCAGTTTGACTGAGTTGACTCAATCAATCCTTGCCTTAGTAGATCATGGCATTCTTGTCGGCTGCTTGAAGATCTGAAGGTGTCATCCCTGGATGAGTTGCTTTTGTTGGATTGATATCTTCATTTAGCTTGAATGGTAAATCAACAAAGTATTCTCTGTTTTTCCATGAAGGATATGGATGGTAGAACTCTTCATGACTATCTGCACAAAAGGAGGAAATTTTTTGTTTAAACTCTCCAACTTCTGGCGAGGCTTCTGCTAAAGAGAAGAGCCTTGTGATTTCTGAAAAAGGCTTGAATTCTCTTTTGAATTTGATCCCAGTAGAATGTATTTTGAGTTTATTGGTAGCAGTATACATATCCATTCCTATAAGGAGATTTCTATTAGGCAGTTTGCTTCCAATCACCTTGGTCCAGATGATACAATCAAGGGAAAAACTTGATGCTTATAGGAGCATGTGTCACTAAGTCAGTTCTAAAAACTTTTCCATCAACTGCTACAAAATAGGCTACTTCATTTTTCCAATATTCTTGTGGAAGAATATCTGGATCCATCATCGTCCTTTGAGCTCCAGTATCTATAAAGGCAATAACCTTTATTGGTTTTTCAAACTTTTTTGCCAACACCTGAATTTCAACACATGGTTGAGGAATCGCAGGCTTGATAGATTGTTCTTCTTGTATGGAGAAGATGGGGATTGGAGGTGCTGAGGATTCTTCATCAGAAGAATCTGTCTGGTTCAAGGCAAATTCAGTCTCCTCATCTGGCTCACTCTGTTCAGAGTACAGAGATTCTATATCATCATATTCACCGATTTGGAGATGAGAGATTAGTCTGATGGCCTTTTGTGACTTCTTAGGACAATTTTTTGCAAAATGTCCTGTTTGATTGCTTATGAAACATCTTTGTCCTCTGGATTTTCCTCTCCTTTGGCTTCTCTTGAAAAACTTCAATGGCCTTCTTTTCTCCTTTGTGTGAGTTTGTAAGGCTTTCTTTTTCTTCGGTGAGCAATGACAAGTTTTCTCTCTGCATTTGATCTCCAAGTAAGGTTTTTTGCAAGCTCTGGTATACTTGGTTTTTCTGTTCATGATGTCAGAGAAATACTGGTGTTGCCTGCATAATTTGTACATGACCTCTAGAATAAATTGGTGGATATGTCCCATAGACATAGTAGAAAAATCCATTTGGGCGGCTGCTACCATCTTGTTTAACTCTGGTTGTATCTCTTCTGGTAATGATGCCTCATATGTATTCTTCAGGCTCGGATCATTGAGACCATTGAGAAGATAAAATCTCTGGTTCATTCTTTGGAAATGTCTGTCTAAATCTTTTATTTTTAAAGAACAACACCTCATCTCAAAGAATTCTTGCCTCATCTTTCTTTCAATGATTTTCCCTTCTCCGATAAATTCTTGATGGAGAGTTCCTAGAACAGTTGCGGTAGATCCTAGTTCATGAACTGATTTTGACGCATAGCTCCTAGATTATGGTACCCTTCCTTCAGTGTTCCCGTCATCCGACAACAAAATTCTTCAATCACTTTGTAAGGATCAGCATCTTTCATGAATTTTGTGTCCAGCCATGCTTCCATCTCGATGAGTTTTTTTCTCCATTCCCTTGGGGGAGTATCATCAAGGGTAAACCAGAGTCCTGCATTTGGCTTAGAGGATGAACTCTTTGAAATCACTGGTTCTTCTTCTACAGGAGAATCATAGAATGGTTCTTCTGTGGAGCAAGCCATCAAAATATTCGAGATGTCCATGTATCCAATCTCTTCTTCTTCATCAGAGTAAGATTTTTCTATTTCTGACGAAGATCTTTCAGATTCTGTTTCAGTTTCGTCAGATCCTTCTGAGGCTTCTTGCTTTTGTTGAATCGAAAACTGGGAATATGGATCCTGAGAATCTTGAAAGTCGTGAGGGTCATTCTTTTGAGTTTCTTTTGGAGGTTCTGGTTTTTTCTTATAAGCTGAAGCTATGGGCAAAGACCAAGATTGGCTAGCTTTGGGAACGAAATAATCTGGAGGGTTTGGAAATGGAGAATAGAAAGTAGGAGAAGGAGGGGTTAAAAAGGAATACGGATCTAAGACAAACTTTTGTTTTTCTGTCATCTTTGACTCTATGTATTAATCTAGATCCTGGACTTGAGCTTTAAGCCTCCTTATTTCTCTTTCTTTGGCATCAGACTCTGCCCCAAAAGTGGACTTTCTCCATTCTTCTTCAAGGCGAGCAATTTCTTTGGAAAGTTGATGGTATTGCTTTCCCCAAAAGTGTCCATTTACTTTATCTGAATATATCACACTTCCATCTGCTTTGACAACAAATATAGGCATTATGCTGTCTTCTTTAACTCTAGGTTTTATCATTAAAGAATGAAAAACCTCTGAAGAGTTGCTACTACTGGCTTCATCTAGTTTTTTGAAGGTTGTGGTAACAAGCCCATCTACTGATCTTCTGAAAGTAGCCTGAGAAGTACTAAGAGGCTTAGTATTCTCTCTGAGCTTCTCGTAACCTGTCACCCATTGAAGAGGGATCAGCTCCTGCAATTCTTTTCTAGAAATGTTTCTGGGAATCTAGACAATGGATGGAGTTTCTTCTTGGTTATTAGCTAGAATAAAGAGAGCACTGTCATGGCTAGTAGGTAGAGATAGATTGACAGCATGATTCTGCAATCTATATATAATCTGATGATGCAAGGTAGCCGAATGAGCTTCGAATACTTGTTCTGCTCCAGTGATCTGGATTTGGACTTTCATTCTTTGTGAGAGAGTGGGATCTCTCAAAATGACGTTGTAATTTGGAAAGATGGTGAGAACCACGCTTCCAGCATGAAGAGTAGTTAGAACGGTTCTGATCACAACATTTTCATAGTGGATATAACTGGAGTCTAGAAGGGAGACTCTGGCAGTCACGGGAAGTCCTCTTCTGCCATGTAAGGATAATACCAACCTAATGGCTCCATAGTGAAGATGGGTGTATCCCTGTTGTTGCCATCCTCTGATAAGTTGTTCGGGGATCTCAATATTGACATATTGCTCCTCAGAAGTAGCAGTTAACGAGCACTGGTACATTCTTGAAGATTGGACATATTCTTTCATCTAGGGTCTTCTAGTAGTTATCAAACTGGTGATAGATCTTAACGAGTAACGATGTCTTTTGAATATATTATAAGGACTTAACAAGGGATTTAAGGACTGAGATATCTGGGCGTCTTCTGGAATATATGAATATTCCACAAGATTTTTTATTTTTTCTGAAAGGGTTTTGGATATATTTATGGGTAGGGAAAGAGTAGAGTTTAACAAAACAGGTTGCTTTTCAGCGGTTTCTGCCATTTGTAAAGATGTTCTCTTACTCCTCTTCCTCATATAATAATTACCATCTGATACTCTCCTTTGGGATAAACCTGGGACCTGTGGGTTATGGGCCCACCACGCTTCCGCTGCGCAACTCTGATTAGCGTGGACATGTTTATACATAAATAAATTAATAAAAAAAATTAAAATGCATTGTCCTCCTTCTTAGTTTTCATCTTCTATGATGTTTTGCTTGCATTGTCGGCACCACTTATGGTCTAGCGTGGCCAAACCCCAAACTGCGCTCATCTCGCAAATCTAAGTATAGCGAGATCTTTTGCAAGCACATATAGGCTGTTACACTAACATTTTTTTTACAGAGCTTCCTTTTCATGCCTAAACCACCATTAGCATTTTCCTTTGAAGGACGAAAAGGGGCATTGTGGAGAAAAAATGGTGACCGGTGTTGTGATATCTTCGACAAAAAAACTCAGATCCCACAAAAAAAAAAACTAGATCTAGGCTTCCCATGTGCATGATGTTGTCACTCGCCACTTCTAGCAATAGTATTGGAAAGGTATTTCGTGGCCACAGTCTCCTCCGACAGTCACAACTTTGACTTCGTCTTCCTCTATCGCCTCCATGACTACGACGACACAAACTTCACTCTTAAACTTCGGCTCAAACAATGTGCTGTTAAAGTTGCTTAAGTCACAGAAGTTGTCATTGTCACTGGATCTTTGTGGATATGTTGTCATCATCACCAGATCTTTAGGGAGATGTCGTCGTCCCCGGATCGAAGGGAAGATGCTACTATTGTCGCCTATTATTACTATGATTGAGAATTTGATAAAAGGGATCCCCTCTAGTTGAGACCAGTTTATCACATTTGATTCATGCCTTTCATTTTTATAAGCTTGTATCCAACAGCTGAAAATTCTTTCACACAGTACAAAAGTAGTTAGACTATCACACCCTAGTCTTCGTTCTAAAACAATGATGTTGCTAATAAGTACATTAAAAATGAGAGAAAATATTACTTTTAAGAAGTTATCGCCTTAAAAAAAAATTTAATGCCACCATGTTCAACAAAAAATCGAAAGCGGGAAACCAAAAAGTCACTTTTTTGCTATTGTCAACTCATTCCCCCAAGGTCACCCATATGTCATGGGAAATACATAATCGAGCTATTTAGTGATAAGGTAGGGTTACGTTACCTGTTATAACTAGGATGTAATTATAACGGTCACTCCACACTACAACTACGCACAAACAGATCTAATGAAAAAGGGCAATACAGTAATTAGCAACTTGGACAGCTTTGTCAATACACTTTTTTGCTACACGTGCAAAATAAAAAGACCAATAATCTACTACCTTATAATTAAAGAACTGCCAAAGTGCATAAGTGTTGGTTCCACGATTTTTGGCCGATTTTAAATTTTTCTTTCTTTCAAAAAGTTGCATTTGATTGTATGTGTCCGCTTCACAAATTTTTTGCAATAAAATAATCCTTCTCTTATCCAACCCGGGCTCCAACTCTACTTGTGTTTTTTTCTACCCATTTCCCAAGTTTTTTAAGTTTCAATTTGAAAGACCATTCATTATTATACCTAGCTCTGCACATCCAGACCTATGAGGTCACATCGTCGAGCTAGACAACTTCTGCACATAACAAAAAATCATAACCAAATATTATTTTTACATTTCCTTCTAAGCTTAGTTAATTTTTGCGTCTACATTTTATTGACTTCTCGTCGCTCCACCTCTCACCGCTCTGGTCCCGCCACCATAAATCCTTCCTCATTTCCTGTGATTCCTCCCGCCGTAGATCCAGCTCTGGCAACTCTTATGGCGACAACAATACCAACGATTATCTTGAAGCTTCTCTCCTTCTCTCAGGTTACTCACTCTCAAGTTAGTTCTCTCCTAATTGTAGGTGTTTCGCACCACTTATTTGGAAAAATAATCTATTTTTTGCCAACTTCCATAAAAAAAAAAATTGACAACAAAGCGATTATTTTCTCAAAAAAGGGTATCCAAATGTGTGAAAGAGCTTTTCATTCGATGCTCCAACTGCGGCAAATGTTGTCCTAAGGTTCGTTCTTATTTCAGTTTCTTAAATGTTCAATTTTTTTCTACGGCAATTCAATTAAAGTTTTTTTCGATTTGTAAAAAAAAGAAAATAATAATAACAAGACAAGGCTATAAAGAGGTTTCTGGTGAGAAACATTGTTGAACAAGCTGCCATGAGAGATGTTCAGAAGGCTTGTGTCTATGAATGTAAGTTTCTTCTTCTTCACCTTTCTTTTTTCTGTTTTTTTCTGCAGGATAATTCCACGTCATATTTATTTGGTTTTTTTGAATTTGTTAATTGTAGGTGTTTGGTATCACTTACTAGAAGATATAATCTACTGTATATTTTGCATAATGATCTTTCATCTCTCTTGGAATCCTTTGGACTATAAACATTATTTTAATTTTTTCCTCATCTTTCTTTTAGTTTTTCTAAGACAACTTTTTGTTTTTTTTAGTTAACCTATCATGCATTATTGGAGGGTTGGTTTGTTTATTTATTATTTTTATATTGTGTCGTTTCAATTTGGTTGGAATTGGAAAGATTAAGATGGTTTTGATGATATATATTTTAGGTAAGTTTAAGCACCAGTATTGTGCTTTGTTGCCTTACCTGCATTTCCACCATAATGGGTTGCTTCCACTCTAAGTTAGCAAGGAAGTTTCCGGTGCGGGAGAATATTGTTTTACCTATATTTGACTTAACATTTTACTTATAGTATTGAACTCATGACTTCTGATTTTAGGAAAATAGAACAATATTGTTGGTTTGTTTCATGCTTTTTATGCATAAACTCTATCATTATGTTTCATTGGTTCAATTTAATAAATTTATGCTTTAGACTTAAGCCTACTTTTTTCATTTCTGATTAATTTAGGATTCAATTCTGACAAACTCCTTGAATTTCAGGGCATGGATCTTTATTTTAAGAGACATGATGGCCAAGTTGTGACATGTGAAGATTTTTTTGCTGCCATGTGAGATGCCAATGATGCAGATTTTGCAAATTTCTTGCTATGGTTTGTATTTTTTGCCTTCTAATTTCCTACATTTTTCTACTCATTTTGTATTAACTTATCAACTACTATGCAAGTATTCTCAAGCTGGGACTCCTGTTGTCAAAGTAAACATGTCTTATAATGCAGAAGCGCATACTTTTTTCTTTAAATTTTAGGGTTACAATTGTCAACTTTCATTTCTTCTTTTTGAAATTTTTTTCGTTGTCTTTAATATGTTTGATGGGGGATTTTTTGTAGTCAAGAGATACCACCAACTCCAAGGCAATTAGGTAAGGAACCCACTTGATTCCACTGGCAAGGACATTCCTCTTTCAACTGTTTATGATTCTATGAGACTCTGCAATCTGTTTCAAGTAATGATCAATCAATCTACACTGTAGTCCTTAGAGTGACCAAGGTTGTTTACAACTTCTCTTTGATATGCATTTCTATCTCGTATTTTTATTTGATCTCTTTAAGTTAATTATACCTTCAGACAGACATATATTATGTAGTAGGTGGGTAATGTATGATTGTAATTTCCACCCTTCTTCTTGTTCTTCTTCTTCAAGGGAAATGAAGTATCATTTGACTTGAATTCTTTGATAATTTAAATCGTGTACTTCTTTAGGGTTTGGAAAGTTATAATCATATGCATTATTCCTAATTCCCACTGCTTATGTTTTGTGGGTCCATCACTGTATGTAGTTAAATTATAAACATATTGTTATAATGATAACATATATACTACAAAATGAAAGTATGGTTTGTCTCATAACTAAGTATGAGCATCCCTGCCAAACGATTAAGTCGAAGAAAAAGGGGGTCTGAAATTTTAAAATCATGTTAGAAGGTCCCTTCTCTTTGTTATCAAAATAAAAGTATGTCTCATATTACAAAGTATGAGCATCCATGTCAAATAATTGATTTGAAGAAAAAGGGTGTCTGAAATTTGAAAACATGTAAATATTTCATCCATCTACCTAAGATTGCATAACATAAATTTGTTGAAATAAAGTAAGATGTTGGTTTGGCCTTTTCATATCCACAACTAACTGATAATTTTATTTGTATCTGTTGTAGAAAGAGAAAGAGGAAGAGTTTGTATTAATTAATATATTTGAAAGGCATGTTCCTTCTTTGTTAAGAGGATACAATGCTTTTGTTCGTCTAGAATCTGATCTCACTAATAGCAACCTATTTTTCTTACTAGCCGAGTGAATTCAACCGGTTTATCTTCTTCAAAGTTGCTATTTATTCTTCTTGATTTGATAGTTTAATGTGAATTTATTCACTGCCTTGTTTAAATGACTTGGTTTGGAGGCTGGACAAGTTTTGGCACAAAAATTGATGCTTAACTTAATGGATGATTTGCAACATAACAAGAGATTGATTTTAAATTCCAATTTTGTTGAAGGGTTCAAACATATTCTATGTGACCCAAGTCTAGACAAAGTATGCTTCAATTTTTCCTCAAGATTATTCATTTTGTTGATGATGAGTTTTATCATATGATTTCATTTATTGTAATTTATGTTTTTTTATCATCTAGGAATTTGTGGCAAAGGCAATAACTCTGAATAGCGAGGGAGAAATAATGGACATGGCAGCTCCTCAATGTTCACCTTTTTTGTAGGTGGAAAATAATAGGAGCTCAGAAGAATATGTCTTTAATCAGTCAAGCTTGGTCAGGCGTGAAGAATGGTGCTCTTGGTATATACATCTTTGTTGCATACTAAGATTCATTATGCATGGTGGTAGCAAGCTCATGTTTTTTTATAAGAATTTTATAGCTTATATTGGATGCCTTTAGGAACAAGAATTCACTAATCATGAGTATAAAACTGCTACAAATATGACTAAGTAGTTTGCTGCTTTGGCTGCCATAGCCCATAATCCTGGTATAACCTGTGATGATGTTCTTGTTGATTTTTATGGCAAGATGACAACATGATTTATTGGTAAATTTCCATCTCTATGACTTTGTTTTTGGAATTATTCTTTTGATGTTGGGCATGTCTCCATATCCATTCTTTGTCGATGTATCATGTGTGATAAACTTTACATCATATGTTGATGGTGAGGCTGGATTTAATTGACGATGCCATTTGATAACAATTTCCATTAACAATTTCCAGCATGTTTCCTTCTAATACCTACTCTAGCCTTGCTTAATCTTTTTTGTTTTGGTCTGGCTGATGGCTATTAAATTTCTCATGTTTGTCTCATCTATATGTATTCATTTGTTTAGTTTAATTTTAGAAGTTCTTCCTACACATGACTTTATACTTTCATTTCCTTCTCAAGTGGGGAACAAATGGTTTTCTCTTCAAGATATATCTGACATTCCTCGTAATGTTGAGAATGTGTGGAAACTATTGAGCAACCCAACATTTGATCTGCGCAATTTAGTGCTATGTTAAATTGGTTCAGTTGCTTGGCTGTAACTTAATTTCAATTTATTTAAATCAAAGCTGATGAAAAGGTATTCATGATGTATTTGATTAAATTATTAGATTCCTCTTGAAAAATTAGTTGTGTTTCATTTTGGTCTTGTGTTTATCAATACAATCTAGATATACTGCAACTAATACGACACCAGAGCTCCAATCTAAAGTTTGGGGCCAGATAAAATTAAATTTGGAGAACTAAAATAGAAAATAGATATTTTTCTTTGTAGGGAATCTGGATTAACCGTGAACATTCCATCATGTACCAATTCACTAAACACTATAAATTCACAAACTAAATGGTATTAAAATTTCAATTATTCACATAAAAAGGAAGAAATAAAAGAAGAAAATTAACAATTTTTATATGATTTACTCCTAAAATATACCTATACACAACAATTATCATTTGCATACTTATCCATTTAACATGTCAATGTTTTATATCTTGTGAGCATCATATACTTTTGGATCAACTCCTAAGTGGAAAACAAAAAAAAATATCTTAGATCAGTTAGTTATTTGATAAAAGATATAACTAAGTTCACTGAGAAGACAATATACTACCATTATATAGGATGAGCTCTGTTTTGTAATCTCCAGGGTGTTGATTATCTCTCCAAATTCATATACATCAACTTAGTTCTAATATTATATTGGTTTTCAGAGGGAGCAAAACTTTAATAATAGGAAACTGTATGGACCTATACCTTGTGGAATGGGAGTATAGGGACCAAAACCCAAATGAATAAAAATTACTAGGACAAAATTTAAATATAATTTATTATTTATTTTTTTAGAAATATAATTATACACATAAATCCTTTTTTAAAATGCATATGACAATGAATGTGATCCTTGCACACACGGATAACTTATTAGTTACATCATAAAAAATAAAAACAACAACTAAAAAAATTTACAGCTATGAAATCCAATGAAGAAAATCATACATGCCACATGAGTCACCATATCAACATGACATTATATAATTGTCATGGTAGCATAATCTATTAAGTGTGACATTGGTTCTAAAAAAAATAGAATTTGAAGTTGCATAATAACAAAGAAAATCAAATACGAGTATTTTTTAGACTTATTCAAACAACGAAAAAGATAAGAGGATTTTAAATTCAATAAAGGGGTAATATATAATTTTAAATAAAATAATAAAGATACAATTTAGAAAAAAAATTAACTTATAAGTTAGTTTATTTTTCATAAGCTACTTTATCAAAATAATTAAGTTATTACCAAATAAGCTTATTTTGATATGATAAACTTATAAATTTCTCAAAAATCTTACCAAACATAATTGATCATTATCTTTCTTTTTTGTTGCACAAACCTCCATAATTTCCCACCAATTTGTTTTTCATAATTATTTGAAAAATATTACATTAACACTTATATATATATATATATATATAACTATTTCAAGGATTTTTTGTGTATTTTACTTTTAAATTTTTTTATATCTATAATTTCAACATATATTTATATTTTAATTTTTTAAAATAAAACAAATATGTTCATCTGCTATATATCTCACTGAATCTAGTATCTAGATATAATTTATATTCTTCTATATATAATTTCACCTTATATTTATATTTACATTGTTTTAAATGTTAGTTATATTTTAAGGATTTAATTTTTATATTTTAATTTATATACGTTTGTTGTAACGACCTGCCTCGTCACTGCGATATCCACACTCTAATATGCGCTAATTTTAATTTTTATAAAAAGAACTCCCTTAAATTTTTTGCTTAGAAAAATAGAAGTGATTTTGTCTCGACATACATTCATCCAATAACACGTCATTACTTAAGTGAATATACATAATTATATAGAACAGTAACTCGGTACACGTCATATACATAACGAAAATTAAATTTGTTCATAAGTATAATTAAAATCCAAGTTTTACATCTTTAACCCAACAAAATAGAACTTGAAAACCAACTACGGAGGAGTTGATTACAAAACACAACTCTCTCCCAAAATAATGTCAACATCATCACGTGGGCTCGGCGGCTCTTCACCAGAATTTCACTTCTTGCACCCTGCTGCTGTCATTCTGCTCCCATGAACAATGTTCGTGATCATCACAGGTATCAACCACACGATACAAAATTGCAAGGGTGAGTTCATTATAAAAAGAACCAATACCAATTCCAAATAACCACAATTAGCAAGGAACATAGGCAAACATGATGAGCATACACAACATTCATTATTCAACACTCATATCCAACAAATATTCATCATCCACATCCAACAATTACTCATCATTCATCCATGGACCCAATCAAGACTGCACAGAATGATGCATGCACCTGACTCAACACTCAGATGCAATGTGGTACGTACCAACAACAACCAAACCTCAGGAAATAGCCTAAGCATGTTCACACGACACTCTCACTTAGGGAACTGTGCTGAGTGTCGAGACCACCCGGCTGTGCACGTAACAGTCCCCCTTCCATAGGTGATCAGTCTAGGAGCCCAAAGGTGTTCCCTACCAGGTGACAGCCCCCTAGTACAAAGTACACTTGGCCACAGTTACTCTATTTCCTGTATCGTATGAGCTATGATCACGGCCAAAAGTAAGTGCCAAAGACCATGAACCAATTAAAGCGCCTAAGCATCCCCTCATAAATGCTTAGATTCTCTAACCACGCTAGTTACCCACGTCTGGGTCATCCGACAAGGTCAGTGCACTCTACCCCCCATGACATACACTCTATATGACGTATAAACGTGGCCAAAAGCTAGTGCCAAAGACCCTGGAAGGTCATTGCACAGTGCCCCCCATGAACATACATAATCCAACATATGAACGTGGTCAAAAGCTAGTGCCAAAGACCCTGGAAGGTCAGTGCACAGTGCCCCCCACGAACATACACAACATGCTCATGTCAATGCATTTCCAACATCAATCAACATTCAATTTCCATGTCATTCTCAACATAAATATCATCTCGTCTCAATGACGTTATCAACAACAACAACAACCTCATTTTGTTTTCACATATTCATCAATAGTAACAAAAATTCATATTGACATGGTCTTTATTAAAAGCGTCATCTCAAATCAATATCATCATAATTATCATCCTCATCACATATCAATTAAAATCCTCAATAGTGACATTAACAACAAATCACATTTTGCATATAATATATATATATATATATATATTTCTTTCATGTCTAAGATTCATACTCACAGGTCTTCAAACAACACAAATCAAACAAACACAACAATATCATTCATCACAATACATATATATATATATCGCATCCCATTCGTCAAAACATAATTTCTCCTGAAAAAACCAACATGCATATCAATAGCAATTTTATCGCATCCCATTAGTTAAAAACATAATTTTCTTGAAAGAAAAAAAAATCAGCATGCAACAGGGATAAGCAGATATCCTCATAGCTAGGTTCCCTGACCCTAACTATGGTGTTAAAACGGTAAATTTTATAATAAACTCCCCTCACCTATCGTGAACTACCTCGCAGGTTCCTCGTCGCGTCACTTGAAGATATCTTTTTCTTTTCCGCTCGTCGGTTCCATGCAATCCTCTACCATACCAAAACGAAGGAGACTTAATATGGATCTTAGAAAACAAAGCTAACAACAATGCTCTGGGTCAAACACCCATGTTACTTCATGAAAGAGTTGAGAGCATTTTGGGTTTTACAAAGGGATATCATTTGGAAATTCTGACCACGCCAATGTGACCGGGGTTTAGTGTAGGTTACAAAAATAACATGCATTTCATGAAAAGATAACGTTTACAAAGTCTCTTTCTCTAGGGTTTTTTAGAGGAAACGTAAAACATGCAATGGTGGTTCCAAAGTCAGAAAAGATGCAAAGACAAGCTGAAACTAACAAGAAACAAGCGTAGAACCATAGTTACCTCCAAGGAAAACAAAAGGTCAGACTAGGGTTTCGTTCTCTACCGAAATCGCGAGCCAAGTTGGAAGATTCTGCTTCAGTCGAAGGGTTCCTCTCAGTGTGGAGTTGCAACGGAGAACAACGACGGTTTGTGGTGGCTAATGGTGGCTGTGGGTGACGGAGAAAGTGCTTGGGACGTTAGAAATGGCTTTGGAAGAAAGAAAGAAGAAGAAATAGTGTTTTTTCTAAGCTACACGAAAGCAAAGGCTGAAAATGTTCAAGTGAGAAATGGTCTCGGACACAGAAATGTTGCGCACACTCCAGACATCTTCTCGAAGATCCCAACGGTTAGATCATGGACAAGTGTCTTGTGAAGCTGCAGACCAAATTTCGAGAAGAGCCAACGATTAACAAAGGCTGGGAAGCATTTTTACCGAGACAGCTCATGTAGCTTCCTCAAGAAGCTTTATTAAGAGGCTTCCTCAAGAAACTTCCTCGTGACTTCTTTGAGAAGCTTTCTCAAGAGGCTTCTTTGAGAAGCTAGATCCTTATCTACCCACACCCTTCTATTAACTAAATTAACCTCCTTGAAAATAATTACGAATAAAAATAACACAACGAATATAATCAAACATCAAACATAATTACTAATAATATATATAGATATATATCAGGGTGTTACATTTGTAAAAGAGAAGCTATTATATATAGACATGGCAATAAAGCGGAGCCGGGAAGAGTATTGTCTCCCCAGTCCTCGACTCCAATTTCTCAACATATACTCATACCGTTCTCGATACCCAACAAGTTAAAATTTGGTATCCATTTTCGTATCTGTCGGGTATCAAGTATCCCCGTCCTCGGTTCAGATTTGTAAAAAAGTTTTTTATAAAAAAAATTATATTAAAAATCTGATTTAAAAAAAATTGATTGTTACACATTTATTTTTAACTACTTGTATTTGTAGCTTATTTTTCTATAAAAATCATCGAGAAAAGAATTTTAAATTATGTAAAAATTATAAAAAAAATTAACTAATAATTAATAAAATTTTAATAATTTCATCATTTGGGAGGATACGAGAATGATATGGGATGGATAGTGATATTCTCGTCCCCGACCCCGATCTCGATTAAAAAATCGGATAATCCCTAAACTTGAATCTATACTCAGTCAACTTAAGTATTCCCCATCAAAATCAAAAACGGGATCTGGACTATACCTAGTGACGAATCCAAGACCTTAAGTCAGTGGGGACAAATTATAAAAAATAAAATCAATGAGTTCAATTATATAAATATAGATAAAATAAAATACAAAAATATAAAATTTTATTTATAAATTTAATAAATTTTAAAAATGAGGGAGTGCAAGTGCACCCCTAGAGACAACTTAGATCCACCCCATGGAGACAATGTAAGTCCGCCATTGATTATACCCAAGTCCAATGATTTGTTTGTCATGCCTAATTATAGATATGACTAGTGGGACGAAAAACTATAATATACGTCTCGCGGGATGCATGGGTAATATAATATAATATTAAATTTCTGTGCTAGCCAGATCTTCTAAAATGTCTTACTAGAAAAGATGTTCTAGAAAGCCAACAATAGTAGTTAAAAGTGTGTTTGTATAGATTTTAGTTTTAAAAAAATCGCGTGAAAAATAAATTATGTTGAATCCAATATTTTATATTAATTTTTATTACACTTCACCTCATATATTTCATTTTGTAATCAATAATTTTAAGTTTAAATATTTAAATATATAGATATTTTAGAATTTTTTTTGTGTGTGACATAGAGATATGTTTGATATATACTTAAAAAGAGACGTTTTGTTATAATAATTATTTTCAACTTTCAGCAAACTTGATTCCAATAAAATATATCTGTAGTCCAAATGGAATATATTTTTTTTTAACAAACAAATGGAATGTATATTCATTCGGCAAGAAGTAGGAATGGATATAACTCATAATTGTTTTGTAAATGTGAGCGTGCACGAAATAATGAAGATACATAATAAGTTTGAATGAGATAGATAAATAAAGAAAAAAGGTAAGGTAAATATGTATGTTAAAGCAGTAAAAAAATAAATAAATTAAGAGAACAATTTTTTGGTAGACAAATCTGTTTGAACAAACCTACAAAAGTGTGTCCAACCTCCACAGCAATCATAAAAAGTAGGGAAAATTTTGTTTTAGTCATTGTATTTTTGTTAGACGTAATTATTGTTTCTATATTTTTACACTGAATTTTTCTTTGTCTTTAAACAATAAAAAAATTTCGTGGATTTAGTATTTTTTTCTCTAAAATTCAACATATTTTTAACTTAAAAAGTAAACCTATATTTTTAAAAAAAAATAATTAAAAATAGACTATATAACGTTTTCTTTTAAACAAATCTTTTATTCTTAGTTAAATTTTATTAAAAATACAAAATTTTATGACTCTCATATTTTATTTATTTTGACTAGTGGCATAAATATGTACTTCATCCTTCCCATATTTTTCTATTTTTAGTAGCATTGTTGGCAGAACACGAGAGTGTAAGTTTTTTTCTTCTTTCACATGGAGTAGAGAACAAGTACATGCTCACCCGTCGTTACAGATCCAAGAAGCGGTTTCTACCGCGATTCCAGAACCTTCCACAGCCTCAAGCCCCCGCTCCGCCTCCCTCTTCCCAACGCTGCCGTCTCCGTCGCCTCCTTCGCCCTCTCCCTCCGCTGCAACTCGCTATTCCCGGACTCCTCCACTACCATTATCGACTCTGCCACCAGCCACCGTCTCTCTTGCGGCGAGCTCCTCCACCGCGCCAAAACCCTAGCCTCAAACCTCACCACAATCCTCAAACTCACCAAAGGTGACACTGCGCTTGTTCTCTACCCAAACATCCTCCAAGTTTCGATCCTCTACTTCGCGCTTCTTTCTCTCGGCGTGGTCGTCTCCCCCACGAACCCTCTCTCCACGCGCTTTGAGCTCACACACTTCTTCAACATCAGCAACCCCACAATTGTTTTCACAGTAACCTCAGTCGTTGAAAAAACACGACAGTTTCAAGTAAAAACCGTGCTCCTCGACTCGCCCGAGTTCGACTCACTCACGAAATCTCAGATTCAGAGTAAAACAGGATTAACCAAAGGGTAAAACAACTCAAACTTAACTTTAGATTAGCAACATTTGTTATTGCTTTCAATTACAATTAAGACTGGATATAATAATTTTTTAAGTTAAAAAGACCTGATCTTACCTATCACTCGTCTCTTTAAAAGAAAAATAATTTCTCTTCCAATTTTTACTCTAGGCCTTATTCCGAGAATGAACACGTTTCAAACACGCCAGTGACTCAGTCCGACGTGGCAGCGATTCTATACTCCTCGGGAACCACGGGGATGATAAAGGGCGTGATGCTCACGCACCGTAACTTGACTGCAATAGTCGCGGGATATGACACCGTTCGGGAGAAGAGGAAGGAGCCAGCGGTGGTGCTCTTCACGGTGCCGTTTTTCCACGTGTACGGGTTCTCGTTCAGCCAGGGGGCGATAATGCTGTCGGAGACGATGGTTGTTAGTAACTCAGCCCAGGTACGGCCCACACCCACCAGACTCAGACCAGCTCGAGTCAAGTCAGCACCAATACACTTGAAAGACTATCACGTTGATAACGTGCATGGACCACCATGAAGGCCTCGAGTGCAACCAGGACCGTTAGGGCACGCACGAGTCATTCATTTCAACACGTGCTCGAATTCGTTAGGCCTAACAGAATCTGTTATGCAGTTACGTAGCATGGCTATAAATACTGAAATATGGTAATAACATGCATGTAAGTACACTTTAGTCACTAATAAAGGAGTTTCCCCTTCCTCGAATAAGGGTGTGAGTGTCACTGCGTTCTTATCTCTCTCTCCCCATCCCCTTCCCACGTCCAGGACCCTAACAACTGGTCTGACCTGCCGCCGTCGCCATCACCATGGCCGACCACGGAACCAGAAAAACCACCACCGACCGTCTTGAAGAGGCAATTACTCGTCTCACCAATAGCCAAGCCTCACTCACAGACGGATACACGGACCTTTCCGGCAAGGTCGATTCAATCCTAGATCATCTTCGCCTTCACGACTCCGGTCGAAACGCTGCCAACATCGCGAATCACCAAAATCATCAACGAAACTCTGTTAAGCTAGACATTCCACGCTTTGATGGTCGTGATCCCCTAGGCTGGATTTTCAAGATCACTCAGCTTTTTCAATACCAGAACACGTCGGAGGAAGAGCGAATCACGGTCGCTTCTCTGTACCTCGACGGCGTAGCACCGAGCTAGTATCAGTGGATGTTCAGCAATGGCTTCATCACTTCCTAGGAAGGGTTTCTCCAAGCTCTTGAGTCGCGCTTCGCCCCAACATTTTATGATGATCCAAAGGGAGCCTTTTTCAAATTAACGCAGAAAGGAACCGTAAACGACTACCTAACAGAATTCAAACGCCTTGCAAATCGTGTGGTAGGTCTTCCTCCTCCATTTCTTTTAAGTTGTTTCATTTATGGGTTGTGTCCAGACTTTCATCGCGAGGTAATGACACTTCAACCAATCTCGCTCTTGCAAGCTACTGCTCTTGCTAAGCTTCAGGAAGAGAAGCTTCGAGATAGAGCTGCTTCAACCCCACGCAACTTTTACCAACCTAAACCTCCTCCACCTCACACTCCCAACCCTACTACGAAAGCTAAACCGTCATATGTGCAATGAACTCCAGTTGAGATAGCTTTCCGACGAGAAAAAGGGCTATGTTACCATTGCGATGAGAAGTGGAACGCTAATCATCATTGTAAAGGATGAGTCATGCTCCTCATCGCTGATGAACAATCACCTGACACTGACGTAAGCACACCCGAGCTCGAGGAAACATAACCTACCTCCATTGACAACAACACCGAGCCATCCGCTGATTCAAACTGCTCACATATAAGCCTTCATGCGCTATCAGGTTCACCGTCAACGGAAACCTTCAGAATATATGGCACCGTTAAGAATGCGCAACTAGCCATTTTGATTGATAGCGGAAGCACACATAACTTCCTTCAACCGCACATCGCTCAGTTCCTGAAACATCCAGTACAAGCAACTCATCCCTTACAGGTGTTAGTTGGTAATGGCTCCACCTTGGACTGCAACCAGGTCTGCCCCGAGACACAAGTCACCATCCAGGGCCATCCATTTCTCGTCTCGTTCCACCTTCTGCAAATCAATGGAGTTGATGCTGTCCTGGGAATTGACTGGTTGAAGAAGCTAGGCCCAATAACTACGGATTATGCAGCTTGTATCATGAACTTCACTCATCAAGGTTAGGAGGTTTCGTTAACCGCGGATGCAACAAGTGGGCTCGAACCAGTCTCCCCGGCCCAATTAAAACGGTTCATTCAAACGGGTTCCACCTCAGCATTTTACCAGCTAAGTGTCCAACCCATAACCTGAACCGAACCCACCCCGGCCCAACACCCATTCCCTTCCATCCAGCATCTTCTTCTCTCATACCATCACCTGTTCCAGACCCTTTCACGACTACTTCCACCACGCCAAGTGGTCCACCGTATTACACTACCACCTTCCACGGCCCCAATAAACGTCAGACCTTACAGGTACCCACACTTTCAAAAGAATGAAATCGAGAGACAAGTTTCTGATCTTCTCTCAGCTGGCCTCATACGACCCTGCTCCAGTCCATACTCATCGCCGGTACTCCTGGTGAAGAAGAAAGATGGCACATGGAGACTATGTGTCGACTACAGGGCACTCAATGCAGTCACCATTCGTGATCATTTTCCTATACCAACGATTGATGAGCTATTAGATGAACTAGGACAGGCCACCTGGTTCTCCAAGCTAGATCTCCAGCAGGGCTTCCACCAAATTCTGATGCATGAGGCAGACGTGGAGAAAACCACTTTTCGGACGCATAATAGCCACTTTGAATATCTAGTGATGCCCTTCGGGCTTAGCAATGCCCCATCAACTTTTCAATCCGCCATGAACCACCTCCTGCAACCTTTTTTACGTAGATTCGTCACAGTATTTTTCGATGACATTCTAGTCTATAGCAGCTCCCTGTCATCCCATATTCAACATCTAGAGGCTATCTTTGAAATGCCGCAAAATGGTGAGTTTTACCTCAAAAAATCCAAATGTCTATTTGCGCAAGAGACTATCGAATACCTCGGGCATGTCGTTTCGAGTAAGGGAGTCAACCCGGAACCCTCGAAAATCCAAGCTATGGTGCAATGGCCAACTCCGAGGACAGTCAGGGAGTTACGTGCCTTCTTAGGACTCACTGGATTCTACAGGAAGTTCATAAAAGGGTATGCCGCCATTGCAGCTCCCCTCACGAGCTTACTCTGCAAGGATGCATTCACATGGACAACTGAATCTCAAGAAGCTTTCACCCAGCTCAAGTCTGCCATGACAAACGCCCCTGTATTAGCCCTATCCAACTTCTTCGAACCATTCGTGATCGAAATTGATGCCTCCGCGATGGCTATCGGCACAGTCCTTACACAAAATGGGCACCCTTTAGCATACTTCAGCAAGGGTCTCAGCCCTCGAATAACCCAAGCATCCACGTACATTTGCAAACTCCACGCCATTGTTGCAGCTGTGCGGAAATGGAGACAATACCTCTTGGGTCGTCCGTTCACGATCCTCACTGACCATAAGAGCATTCGCGAGCTGATGACACAAATAATCCAGACTCCAGAGCAGCATTATTATCTTTCCAAGTTATTAGGATATGATTACTCCATCCAATATAAAGCGGGAGCAACCAACGTGGTGGCCGATGCTCTTTCTCGAGCTCCACCACCCACGGGGCAACTACTAATCCTCTCAGTCCCTCAGCTGGATTTCCTTAGCAATATACGAAAGTCATTGGAGTCTACTTTGGAGTTTCAACAACTCACGCGTTCGATCCAATCCAATCCAGCAAACCACCCAGGTTATACTCTCTGCAACAACTTAATCTTGTTTAAGGGAAGAATATGGTTGCACAGTGACAACCCTGCATCCCTAGCTTGTTATCTGAATATCATGCAACTCCATTGGGTGGCCATCTCGGCGTAGCCAAAACTACCCATCGAATCCAATCCAGTTTCTTCTGGATGAGCCTTAAGAACGACGTTCGACGCTTCATTAAGGAATGCTCCGTATGTCAGCAAAATAAGAATTCATCCAAACGTCCGGCGGGCCTTCTGCAGCCATTATCGATACCAACGGGGGTGTGGGAAGACCTATCTATGGACTTCATCACACACCTACCCCCCTCCAATGGCTTCACAGTCATATTTGTCGTGGTCGATAGATACTCAAAGGGGGTACACTTAGGGGCATTACCAACCGGCTTCACCGCGTTCAAAGTAGCGAACATATTTTTGGATATCATATGCAAACTACATGGGTTCCCGAGAAGCATCGTGTCTGACCATGATCCAATTTTCTTGAGCAGCTTCTGGCGTGAATTGTTCAGGCTTTCCGGCACCCAACTACGACTAAGCACCGCCTATCACCCCCAGTCGGACGGGCAAACAGAGGTGATGAATAGAGTCCTCGAACAATATCTCTGATGCTTTGTTCACTCCCAACCTACGGCATGGTTCAGTTACTTGGCCCTCGCGGAGTGGTGCTACAACACCTCCCTACACTCAAGCACTGGGCTGACACCATTCGAGAATCTACGGCAAACCCCCACCAGTTGTACGTGATTACCTTGCAAACGCGACCAACAATGAAGCTGCCCAGTCCCTGCTCGAGTCCCGACAAACACTCCACTCCAGGCTCTAGAAGAAGTTACAGAAAGCTCAGACCACCATGAAACGTTATGCTGATTCCAAGCGTGATGATGTTTCCTTCTCGGTGGGACAATGGGTCTACGTAAAGCTACGTCCCGGCCGACAAACTTCCGTCACAGGCCGTCACCACCCCAAGCTTTCCAAACATTTTTTCGAACCCTTCCAGATCGAAGAACGTATTGGTACCGTCGCATACCGACTGCGTCTTCCACCTGACTCTTAGGTTCACCCCGTTTTCCACTGTTCTCTTCTTTGTGCTCATCACAGACCCCAGCCTCTTTCCACAGATACTTGGCCCTTGGGAACTCTTACTCAGCAACCCTTACGACGACCACTATGCTTCCTCGATACAAAAATGGATGACTCCATAGATCCCCCAACCCAGCTGGTGCTCACGTAGTGGGTCGGAGAGCCACCGGAGGACACCTCATGGGAACCGTGGCTTTCCCTTTGCGAGGCTTACCACCTTGAGGACAAGGTGAATTTGGGAGAGGGAGGTATTGTTAGTAACTCAGCCTAGGCACGGCCCACACCCACCAGACTCAGACCAGCTCGAGTCAAGTCAGCACCAATACACTTGAAAGACTATCACGTTGATAACGTGCATGGACCACCATGAAGGCCTCGAGTGCAACCAGGACCGTTAGGGCACGCACGAGTCATTCATTTCAACACGTGCTCGAATTTGTTAGGCCTAATAGAATTTGTTATGCAGTTACGTAGCATGGCTATAAATACTGAAATATGTGTAATAACAGGCATGTAAGTACACTTTAGTCACTAATAAAGGAGTTTCCCCTTCCTCGAATAAGGGTGTGAGTGCCACTATGTTCTTGTCTCTCTCTCCCCATCCCCTTCCCACGTCCAGGACCCTAACAATGGTGGTCATGGAGAGGTTCAGCTTGAAGGCGATGCTGGGCACTGTGGAGAGGTTCCGGGTGACACACGTTACAGTGGTGCCGGCGCTGGTGGTGGCTGTCACGAAAGACCATGTCACCGATGGGTACGATTTGACGTCGCTGGAAGCGATCATTTGCGGTGGGTCTCGGCTGAGGAAGGAAACCCAAGAGGCTTTCAAAGCTGTGTTGCCCAATGTCCTCGTCATCCAGGTTGGTTTACTTTCCTAAACCACATAATAAAACATTCTTAAAAGAATTATTTATTATGAATAGGCTTAATTAAATTTTACTGTCAAACATTTTTTATTTTGTAAATTTTATCATTTAAATTCTATTTTTATACCCTTTATCACTCAACTTTTATAATTTTATAAATTTTATTACTTAATTCTTTTTTTAAAATTTCATCATCTAACTTTTAATATTTATCAAATTTTATTATTTAAATTTATGTAAAAAATTATTTTTTAGACTTTTATATCAATTATGCTTATAACTTATGTATAAGGTTATTTTTTACATAAGTTATAATTATAATTGATGTCAAAAATTAAAATCATTTATCTTTTATCCGTTATGATAAAATATGGAAAAATTAAAATCTTGAGCGATAAAATGCGAAAAAAATTAAAAATAAAATTTAAATGATAAAATTTGTAAAAATAAAACTTAAATAATAAAATTTGTAAAACAATAAAGTGGTAAAATTTACTATTAAATCTTATGAGTATGCAAATGCATTCATTATTACCTGCTGTTTGTGAAAGGAAATGAGGATAACTAAGGCAATTATTTTTCTTAAAAAAAAGTCTATTACTCATACACTTATAGATAAAAAAAAAAGTTTAAACGGTTAATTAATAAAAAATATTAATATGAATTTCTGTCATAAAAAATAAGAATAAATAAAAATAGGAATTTTGAGATATTTATTATATAAAATAATTAATTTATTATATATTAATTGTGGACTTAATGACAATTTAAAAGTTGTCGGGTGGTCTTCTCGGGTGGTCTTATACTTGGCATGATTAATTAAGTTTGTCTTGAGTAAAAAATACATATATTTTATATATAATTTTTTTATCGTAAGTAAATAAAAAAATATTATAAAAGATCAAAGAAATTGTCATCCATAGCAATTTTAAGTAAATTATTCTGTGTAACATTGAAATTTCGTGAAATTACACCAATTGTTCTTGGGTATGGGTTAAGAAATTAACAAGAAAAAAATTTATTGTGATAAAAATTATATTGAGTATTATTCATAACTTTTTTTATATATTTTCTTATAATTTACATAATAAATATTTTTTCTTTTTAATTCCTTAATAATATTCTAATGACATTGATTAAGAAGACCCTTGAAAAAATATTTATTCACATCCCTTTTATACATTAGACTAACTCTCCTTAAACTGTTTGAAAAACATTATGCATGCTTCCTTCTAAAAAAGATTGGTGTAAATATTAAAAAAAATAGAGAGGATTTGTGTAATTTTATGAAACTTTTAAAGGATGATTAATGTAATTTATTCATCAATTTTTATTAGTTAATAATAATAAAAATGACTTGTTCAATATATTTATTATTTATTTTAGGCACACTACCTGTATTTCATTGTAATTTTTTTAATGTAAATAATCGACATTTAATATGCTTGAGGTGTACATGGTGCAAATAAAGAGAATAGAAATAAAAAGTAGTAATTAAGAAAATAACATAATAGGTCCTTTAAAAAATAGAAAATAATATAATAGGAGAAAAATAGCATTTTTTATCTTCTATTTTTAATTTAGATTTTGAATTAGTCTTCTAACTTCTTTTATACTCCAAATTAGATCCTTTGACCTTTAAATTTTACACTATCCAAATGAATCATCAATGACTATTTCAAATTCTCTCTTTTTCTTTTGTCAAAACATTAATTTTTTCTTTTTAAATTATACCAAAAATATCATCCAGCTAGAGATAGGTTTTTTCGAGCTATGGCTACATCATCATTTAAGATGATTTTTTAATAATAATATAAAAAGTGGTGCTCAAGCAGTTTATCCATGAGAATTAAAGATCTTAGAAAATTTACAACAACTCATATATCCCTTACTCATCTTTATTTATTCAACCAACTTAATTAGACCACATCATATTAGTCAACTGATATGAGACCTCCTTAGTCCAGTCTTTGCCTTTTAACATAAAATAAAAAGCCGAAGAGGCTAAAGTTTTAGCTATCTAACTCTAATCTTCCATAAAAAAAATGCTGTCTATTTTCCAATCTGTTTTTGTAAAGATAAACTCCTTTTTTAATGGAAGATAAATAGATCTAATCTTCCAATCTATTTGGGTAAAGTGTGAGCTGTTTATTTAAGGAAGCTGAGTGATGCAAATCTCCGACCTTGCTTCAATTTGGACCAATTCTAGGTTGGATCTAGGTTAATTGGAATTTGCACATCAATTAAACCATAAACGTATCGTTAAATTTTATACGTATCTTACCCTATAAAACTCGGATTGGAATGGTTCCAAAACAAGGTAAAAAAAGATGTTCTCAAACATAATTTAGGCACAAGAAACACCGAAAAAGGATAAGTATAAAGAGAGATATACAAATAAAAAATTTGAACATAATTATAGAATTAACAATACGAAAATTAAACAAGAAAATAAAAAATATGAAAGGAAAAATAAGATAGATATCACAAACAATGATGTTTGATAAACCTTGAGGATCGTCAGTGGCGGACCTACATGGCTGTGAGGGTGTACACTTGCATCCCCTCATTTTTTAAAATTCATCAAATTTGTAAATAAAATCTTATATTTTTATATTTTATTTTATTTATATTTATATAATTGAACCTATTGATTTTATTTTTTATGATTTATACCCACTGACTTAGGATCTTGGATTCGTCAATGAGGATCGTACTAAAAATTGAATAATTCTTGATAAGATCAATTGATTTAAGAAAGAATCCTAACATAAACAATTCTCATGCATTAATGATAAAATTCAACCAACAAAAGCTCATGTCTATTCACTTCAAAAGTGATTTATACAAATCAGTTATCAATGCATTTAGTAGAAAATAAAAAGAAAAATAAAATTTTAATATTGTAAGTATAACTACAATAAATAAGCTTGAGATCTAGGTGTCAAAACTAGTTTATATCCCTTAAATTTATTAATTATTTAATTAACTTTTTTTTTACTCTTTTGTTTTGCCTCTATCCTCGTCTCTTTCTTGATGTTGGAACTCATGTCCATCGGACTGTTGCACCGACGCCTCCAACTTCAAATACTCCCTCCTCTTCCTTTCTTTGTCTCTCTCTCTCTTTCATTTTGTAGAACACAACAGTGAAGCAATTAAGCAAACCGCGAGAACGCTAAAAGTAAAAAAAAAAAAAAAAAAAACTAAGCTGTAGTCCCTCATTTATTTGTCTTTAACGATTGTAATTCCTAAAATAAATTGAAGTCATCAAGTGTTGAGGTGTTTAATGGAGGTACAAGTTGATATTGCACTCATGGATGCCTTTCTGTGATGTGTGGTCCATGTGACCTATGTCAATTGTATGCGCAAATGTCTGGATGTCATGTGACAGTTGCATGAATTTGTGACATATCAAGTGTTATTTGTATTCCTCTAAACATTTTTTCATCAGAAAAAAAATGATATTTTAATTTTAATCCCTATAAATGATTATTTTTTAATTTTAATCTCCTTATAATTTAACTTTCAATTTTATTCCTTAATTTCTTTTATCTTATTTTGATTAGCTTTAGATCTCTAATCTCTTCATTTACTTACCTTCACCTCATTAACATCATATGATATGGTTCAAAACATCCAAGGTACATTCTTTTACATATTCCTTGGATAGACCATTTTGCATTCTAACATTAAATTTTTGTTTTTACATCATATAATTAATTTTATCAATCACTTATATCTCCTTTTTTTCCTATTATTACGAGGATGAATTTGATAGAAAAGAAATAAGATGAAAAGGAAGAAAAATTTTAAAAAATTAATATGAATAGCATACTTTCACTACTTTACTTTAATTCGAACATATATTTTTTATTTATTTTTCTTTCCTTTTTTTTTTCATTCTACCAAACTCATTCTCTCAAGGTGTCGGTGTCTTGCACCTTTGGGTGTTTAAGAATTATTTTCCAAAAATTGTCAATCTGCTAGAGGACACAAATATATCAATCGATCAGCAAAGTAGGTGGTTGATGCTGGCCATGAGAAAATAGAAGGCTCGGCAAAAGTACAATTAAATATAACATTTGTTTGATATAAACAAAACAAGAAAATAAACAAACACTTGACGTTTACGTAAGTGTACAACAAATTGAAAAGGGATTGTAAATAATACTCCGAATATCACTATTCACATCTTAGCATTAAATTCAACAAAGCGTAAGCATTGTTATCTTGAATACTGGGGGTTGCACATCAGAGGTCTGTTATGGTACCAAAGGCACATGAATTAATGTTAGAGGGACTGGTTGTCTAGTATTAAACGATAGGCAAAAGTACTAGAACGGGGTAATTTTTTTAATTTATAGGATAAATTTTAGATTAATATTATGATGGGATAAGTCATAATGAATGTTAAGAATTTCTCAAATAAAGTTATACTATTTATTATGATTTTTTTTATTGAAGGCAATAAAATATTTGACGACTTTAATTTTTTTTAATTATGACTTTAAAATTGTAAGAATTGTCTTTTACGATTTCAAAGTTCTAAAATATATTTTTTTTAATTTTTTTATTGAATCTGTAAATGAATTTAGACTTCAAATATTTTTTTGCGTTTATTTTTTTAAAAAATTGTAAATAATTTTTAATTTAATTATTTAATAAATAAATGTATTTTTACTTTTTTTTATTTTTATTTAATATATTTTCTATATTTAATATTTTTTATATTTCTTCATTTGGTTTTATTTAATATTTTCTTAATTTTTGGTATACTATTTTATTTAGTATATTTTTTATATTTAATATCTTCTATATTTTTTATATGACTTTGTTTAATATTATCTATATTTTTTTATATTGTTTTATTTATATTTTTTTACTAATGTTAAAGATTATTTTTTTTATAAATTAAAAAAATAATACAAAATACTTAAATTTAAATAAAAATATTAAAATGTATTAGATGTTTGTTTAACAAAAATATTAAATATTAAATATTTTTATTTAAATTTAACTCTTTTGCATTACCTTTTTAATATACAAAACAAATAATAATGCTTAACATTAGTTAAAATAATATAGAAAATATATTAAATAAAACAATATACAAAAATATAAAAATGTTAAAGAAAATCATATAAAAATATTAAATAAAACTAAAAAGGTAAAAAATACATTTATTTATCAAATAATTAGATTAAAAAATTATTTACAATTTTTTTAAAAAAAATTAACATAAAAAATTTGAAGTCATAAATTCATTTACGGCTTCAATAAAAAAACTTTAAAAAATTATACTTTAAGACTTTAAAATTATAAAAAAAAAAACTTTTATAACTTTAAAGTTGTAATTAAAAAAAATTAAAATTGTAACATATGTTTTAACTTTTAATTTAGAACTCATATATCTTTTACAACTTATTTCCATTAGGGTATTAATTTGAAATTTATTCCCAAACGGTAAATGAAAAAAAAAAAAATTACCTCCTTCTCATACTTTTGCCTAAATGATCAACTATAAATGATTGCATATACCTATATCGAAAGTTAATTAAGGAGACAAAATAAGTAGAAATGAGTTGTACGTAAGACATTGAGATATATACTGTACTCTTGTTTTGATATTTTAGATATGAGTATCATTATTCCTATAAAGTCCGTGACCCCAAATATGAGCTTGAACCTGTCAAAATAAAGTAATGTCTAAAATTCAATTTTCTGAAGACGAGATAAACCTGAACAAAATAAGCGTTACACATACAGTATCTTATAAGTAGTTAGTACAGTAGTAGTTAATCACTCTGTCGTATAAAACTGACAAATCATCACAAATGAGAGGAACTATCAAGTGGTCCATTGTAATAAAAACAGAATCTAAAATGGTCGCCAAACAAAACACCGTGATATATAATGGAAAATCGTAAAATGGAATTCCTTACATTCAAGGCAACAAATTCCAGGAGCAAAACAGATCATTAAACAAATGAGTATGGATTCAAACACTTACCAACTAAAGTGTTACAAATAGTTTTCATGGCAACAAAATATTTCTCCCTTTTCACCTGTCTACCTAACCTTTCATTTTTAAATAAGTTTAAATATATTTTTAGTTTTTTTAATTTAATATTTTTTTAATTTTTGTTTTTGATTTTTTTTATTTTAGTTTCTTTAAAGTATGTTTATTTTATTTTTAGTCTTTAAAATATCTTAGATAATATTTTTTTACTGTTCAAAATATTTTTTTTATTATTCAAAGTGTTATTTAAAATATTTTTAAAATAAAAAAACAAAACAAACACATTTTTACAAAAGATTAAAATAAATTATTTTACATAAATAAAAATAAAAACATTAAATTACAAGAAAAAATATATTTAAACATTTTAAACATCCCACATCTAGTATTCTTCGGTAATGTCCAAGTCTAATATTCTAATGTCTATCCTTATCACTCGCGGACAGGAACAATAATGCTCTCTAATATTTCTCCTTTTTAATACACCCTTTTCTCATTGCATCCTTTTACTATGAGTTTTATAATCATTTTAATAAGATCATAATCTAGCTTAACCAGTCTGAGAAAAAAATTTATCGTCGTGTCTACAGTGAGTCTATACAACTTGAATAGATTGATTCGTATACTTATGGTACTTAGACAACAATTAATAAGATAATAGTGATAGCATAGATGAACATGACACTTTGGTTACAAGAAATACTTTCATCAATCAAATTAAGCACTCGCTTACACATGAATAAGAGAACAAGAATAAGCTCACTGCTCACCCCATATAGACCCAAAAAGCGGTTTCAACCGCGCTTCTAGAACCTTTCACAGCCTCAAGCCACCATTCCTCCGAACGCCACTGTCTCCGCCGCAACCTAAGCCCTCTCCCTCCGTCTTAACTCGCTGCAGTCGGACTTGATCACCGCCATTATCGATGCCACCACCGGCCACTGCCTTTCCTACAACGAGATCATCCACCGCGTCGAAACCCTAGCCACCAACCTCACCACCGTCGTTAAACTCTCCAAAGGCGATACTGTGCGCGTTCTCTCCTCAAACCTAATCCAAATTCTGATCCTCTACTTCCCACTCCTTTCTCTCGGCGTGATCCTCTCCCTGGCGAACCCTCTCTCCACGCGCTTCGAGCTCACGCACCTCTTCAACATAAGCGATCCATCAATCATCTTTGCAGTAACTTCATTCGTTGAAAACACACATGACTTTCATGTTAGAATCGTGGTCCTTGACTCGCCCGAGTTCGACTCGCTCACGAAGACTCAGATTCAGATACATCCTCCGAGTCCACTCGTTTCCCTAGCAGGAGTGAATCAGTCTGACGTGGCAGTGATTCTTTACTTCTCGGGAACCACGGGGACGGTGAAGGGTGTGATGCTCACGCACCGTAACTAAATGGCGTTACAACGCCGTTCGCGCGAAGAGGAAGGAGCCTGTGGTGTTCCTCGGCCAAAAGTTTAAATTAATACTCCGAAAAACATAAGTAATAACAAATGTTACCACTTTGAAATCATCTATTAGGATTTTTTATTTTACATTGAAGTCGTTAAAAATTTTATGAATTTAATCTTTTATTTATTTTTTAAATATGTCTATAAAGTCGTAGGAGTTTTATTTTCACAACTTTAAAGTTGTAAAATGAATTTTTTTTATTAAAATCGTAAATTATTTTACTACTTCAATATTTTTATACGTATTTTTTAAAAATCGTAAACTATTTTTTATTTAATTATTTAATAAATTAATGTATGCTTTATTTTTCTTTTTTTAATTTTATTTAATTTTTTTCTATATTTTTATATGATTTTATTTTATTTTTTATATTGTTTTATTTAATATATTTTCTATATTTTTACTAATGCTAAAGATTATTATTTATTTTGTAAATTAAAAAATAATATAAAAGATTTAAATTTAAATAAAAATATTAAAATGTAATACATATTTATTTAGCAAAAATATTAAAATATTTTGTTATTAATATTAACAAATAATATCAACTTATAATTTATCAAATAGTATTAATAACTCATAATTTACAAAAACAAATAATAATGTTTAATATTAATAAAAAAAATATAAAAAATATTATATAAAACTAAATATATATATATATATATATATATATATATATATATATATATATATTAATTCATAAAATAATCAGAATAAAAAATTATTTATAATTTAAAAAAATACATTACATAAAAAATTAAATTCGTAAAATAATTTATGACTTCAATTAAAAAATAAAAAATTATAACTTTAAAGTCATATGAAAAAAACTCTTACGACTTTAAGTCATATAAAAAAATAAAAAATGAAACCGATAAAACTTTTACAACTTCAATGTAAAAAAAAAAAAAGTCGTAACATATGTTATATCACTTTCAGAAGTCATAACTTATTGTTTTGGAGTATTAATTTAAATTTTACAACCAAGTGATCGTTTGGTTGTGTTTCTCATTACGTTGTCGTTTTTTCACGTATAAGGGTGCTTGTTAGTTTTGAGGGCTATGGTTATGTCAGACACGGTGGTGGCTATGGAAAGGTTCAGTTTGAAGGGGATTCTGAGCGTCGTGGAGAGGTTCCTAGTGACTAACCTCGCGGTGGTCCTCACGCTAGTGGTGATTAACAAAAGACGGCGTCATCGACGGGTATGATTTGAGGTCGTTGGTAGGAATAGCATGTAGTGGGGCTCCTCTGGGAAAGGAAACTGCTTGAGATTTCAAAGCTACGTTCCCCAACATCGTGATCATTCAGGTTTGACTACGTAAGTCATAATAGCAAAAAAAAATAGAATTATTGATAAATATGAAGAATAAAAAAGTAGTGTTTTTCTAGTACGATTTAATTATTCCGAAATCGAGCAACTACAGTGAGGTATGTGTAAAAGTTGTTTTCTCACACAAAGGGTGTTCATGAGATGAGATGAAAAACAAAAATAAAAAGAGAGAATAGTATGAAAAAATCTTACTATTTTTTTTTTCCTTAGAGCATTTTTAGTGGGAGATCTCAAATTAGGATCTTAGACTATTTTTTTTTTTTTTGAATCCTATAGTATCACAGGTAAGATTAAAGATCTTTCAAAATTTCTCTCATTTTTTCCTTTAGTGGTAGATCTTATTTTGAAATCTTAGATAACTTTTAATAGGTTACACATGAATCTCACTTTTAAATATTTTATTTAAATATTTATTAAATTAAATATTTTTTTTCTTTTCACCTTCACCCTTATTTTTTTCCCAACACCAATGCCCTTTCCTCTTTCTCTCTGCCCCTCTTTTCCCCTATGTTCCTTCCTCTTCCCCTTTGGCCCTCCCTTCCCCTCTTCCTTCGCCCTTAACTACCACGACCCCTTCCCCTTCCTCCATCCCCAACCACCACGAGCCCCCATTTTCTTTTCTCTTCTTTGCACATCTCAGGACCACTACTGCACTTCCCTTGGTGATGTCGCACACAGCTCAATGCTGGTAAGGGCCATCACTCCTACCTCAGTGCCACCACGACCTACATGTTTTATTTCTTCTTTCCCTTTTCTTTTCTCTTCATGTTTTGTTTTTTCTTCTCCTTATGTTAGGACTTTTGGCAAGCATATCAATTGTTGTAGGTTTTACATTTATAAAAGAGTTCATCTCCACAAAGACTTGAGTTTACTTAATTCATTAGAATAAAGGTTATCAGTTCAAATAGTTTATGTATAAATTTAATCAAATGTCATTGGTTTTGGTTTGATTAGCTAAAGACAACTTAAAGTAAAAGAATAGTGAAAATAATGGAATTACGGGAATAACGGAAATACGAAAATAACTAAATTCAATGCGTCGGAAATACGTAAATTACGAAAATAATAATAACAACTTAAAATTAATTCAAGAAAATATAGGATTGGATTTCATCGTTCATACCCTTAGTATCCTAATAAGATAAACATCTAAGAATCATTTTTCAACATTACTGATGCACACATTAAGTTATCCCAAGTCGATCCCTCATACTTGGAACCTAAGAATATTTACTAAATATCGATCCCTCACATATACAGTAAATACTCCAACATTACAATTGTATTCTCGTGCTTTTTCCAATCAAAACGTTATGCTCTATTTCTAGCAATGTAACGTAAAGAGTAAAATCTTTTAGTTCAAATTCTAAGATTAATTTCCAATCTCACTTAAAATCCAATTTCATGACACTAGTGATCAAATAAAATCAAGCATTACGAGTAAAATGAAATTACCAATAATGGGTAGAAAATATTTATACATGTATAATATCATAAGGGAAACATAAGGGTACAAAAATTACATCCAATCCTTAAGAAAAACTAACCATCATTGCACAGAGCACAAGACTAACAAGAGAAATGACGAAGGAAGTGATCCACGGTCAACACTCTACAGTGCCTCGGCTCCACTTTTCCTTTTCTCCTTCTTTTTCCTGGCTCTCTCTCTCTCGTTTTTCTCTCTACTAAAGACTCTGCTAGATATTTTCTCCCTTCAACATGCATGACTATTTATAGAAAACAGCCTAGGAGAGCAGACAAATTCGCCCATGCGAGTTGCTTGCTTAGAGATGAAGTAGGATATTTAGCCCAGACGAGCTAGCTGCTAGTCTAGGCGAATTTGGGGTCAAAAATCTTTGTGAAAAGACCATTTTGTCCTTCCTTTTGGCTTTGTTTCTGGATTTAACAAACAACCATCAGAACCTACAAAATCATGGATGAATCTTTCATATTTAAACAACAACATTAGTATATGTACAATATATATAAACAACAAGATGTAAGGGTAGTTTATAAGAAAACTATTACAATCAAAAGATAAGTGCTAACAATTTAATCCCAAAAATAACTTAAATTTGGCACTTATCACCTTCTTATTGGTTCCCACCATTTGTTGTTAGGGAGAGAGAGAGTAAAAGAAATATTTTATTTTGATAAATGTGCAAATCTTTAGAGATCTTGTAAAAGATCTCATTCTCCATGTTGGAGATCTTGGCTTCCCCTTTAGTGAAAGATCTCTTGAAGACCAAATCTTGAGCTTAAAATCCTTGTTCAAGATATGTGGTTAAAGATGCTCTTAAACCATCCTATTCATTGGGAGAAGGAACCTACCTAATCTAGAATTCGGTCGGGAGGTAAGTAAAGTCAGACCATTAGTTTTGTCAAGAATCAAACTCGAATACTATCCAAATGATTCAACCTTAATTCGACACATTAATCATTTGCATGTAATCATTTGGTTCTAAAAAAAGAAGAATGAAGATAACAATTGATAGAATTAATAAAAAAATTTACAAATGATGTTTTTTCTTCTTTTTTATTCAAATGATGTGTGTGTATATTATATAGACTTAAATATATTTTTGTTCATGTATTTAACTTCTTTTTTTCATTTTCTTCTCTACAAATATTTTTTTTTGTTTTATTCCTTGCAAAATGTATTTGTTTTGTTTTTCTTCCTTAAGGTGCTTTAGATAGCGCTTTCAACGGTAAAAAAAATTATCTAAAATATTTTAAGGACAAAAAATAAAAAAATTATATTTTACTAGGACTAAAACGAAAAAATAAATTTTGCACGGACTAAAATGAAAAAAGCATTAAATTACAAGAACCAAATGTGTTTTTAAGTCTATTAGAGCATCTTTAATAGGAGTTCTTTTGTTGGGTTCTTGAGTTCAAGAACTTATATCCATCAAATCTATTACTATTTTTGTTCAAGAGTTCTTCATGCTTGGAGATTAAGTTTTAGGGAAAGAATTTCCAATTACTCATTTTTTAAATGAAATATTATTTTTTTTATTGTTATTTGAGAAGAAAAAAATATACTTTATTTTTTTTTATAAGTAAAATTTAAGAACTCAAATTGAGTTTTACCACTAAAACAAAAAATGATAAAAATTCTTTCATCCTATATAATATCATAGGATACATAAAAAATAATTCAAAAATCTAAAGTGGATTCTTTTGCTAAACGTACTCTTATATACCGTGTGTGTGTGTAAGGGCGGGTATCAACAGTGCTCATATCAAATTAAAGTGGAAAAAATTGTATTATTATTATTATTATTATTATTATTATTATTATTATTATTATTATTATTATTATTATTATTATTATTATTATTATTATTATTATTATGTAAATAATGTAGGGATACGGTTTAACTGAGTCCGCGGTTACCCGAATCACTCCGGAGGAGGCTAATCGGGTGGGAGCAACAGGTAAACTGATACCAAGTATAGAAGCCAAAATTGTGAACCCGGAAACAGGGGAAGCCATGTTTCCTGGTGAACAAGGAGAATTATGGATCAAAGGACCTTATGTTATGAAAGGTAATTAACAATATTATTAATTAATTAAACATGACAGTTTAATGCAGGACCTTTGTTGGGGTTTCCATCAATTATATTATATTTTTTGTTTTGTAAAATTGAATTAATACATGATTTGTTTGTTGTCACACACAATGCATGGATGATGATGTTAGATCAGGTTATGCTGGTGACCCAAAAGCAACTTCAGAAACTTTGGTGGATGGGTGGTTAAGGACTGGTGACCTTTGTTATTTCGATAATGAAGGTTTCTTGTATGTTGTAGATAGGTTGAAAGAGTTGATCAAATACAAGGGCTACCTGGTAATAACCTATTACTATTATTAAAATTTTGTAACATGTTGGTGAAATTCCTTATATGTTGCTTTAAGATCCGAATTAGAGTAAATGTTAAGGTAAGTGACATAAGTAAAACTTCAATTTTGATGGAAGAATTATCGGGTTCAATGCAACATAAAATGAGGCTAAAGTGAAAATTGAGAAAAATTTTATCTACTTAAAAAAAAATAGTAATATATGAGGTCTTTTAATTAACATGACCTTTTTTACTTTAAAAAACTAATAATAAATGTTGATAAACTTAAAAATCAACCTTTAATTGTTTTATCTTTTACCGATCCGAGCTAATTTACTTAAAGAAATGTCTAAATTTTGTGTTACAAATATTAATTGCCTAATTGGTATTTGTTATATTTGTCCCCTTGAAAACAATATTACTGTACATTTCAGGTTGCTCCGGCGGAGCTAGAAGAGTTGCTTCTATCTCATCCAGATATAAATGATGCTGCAGTTATTCCGTAAGATTCTAATCACCTAACCAACCAAAACTCTTTGTAATATTTTTTGGCTATGCAGAAATAATTTTATATAAACGGGCTGTTCAAGACAAAAATCTTTTGCTAAAACGCACAGGTTCAATTAATAAATGTACAAAATAAACACGATCCAGTTTCATAAATATAATTGCTCAACATTTTTTTTAAAAAAAATACTTAAAACATATAAACATAAAAGGAAAATAACTCCTCCTTCCAAAATTAAATAACAAATATTCAAAATAAACATAATTTTCATAAATATAATTTGCTCAATTTTTAAAATATATATTTTACATAAATATGTTTTTTTATTTTTAAAAACCTGTGTTTGCTGAATATTAATATGCTATCATAAACAAACTTATTATTTGTAATGGGCAGTTAATTTAATCTAATCATATGTAGGAAGTGGGTCAAGTCCTCATCATCCCTCGTCACACCTCCTTCCTTTATCGTGCACCAAGTGCGATTCGTGTATTCTTAAGTCCAATCTGCAATTTCTCACATTTGAGGTCAACAAATTTGTGTTGATGTGTTGCTTTGTCCAATATTCTTTGATTTTGGAAATTGCTCATGAGTGTGAGATAAATCAATTGACACAACAGGAGAGAGTTGTAGAAGTTGAAAGGAAGTAAGAATCATAAATCTCAAGAAATTTTAAGGATTCTCTAAATTAATAATTATAGGAAAGTAATGAGATCTTGAAATATATGATTTTCATAAATAATAGATAAATAATGCGTATGTTTTTCATAGTGAATTTTTTTTCGGTGTACTTTGATTTCTTGGAAAAGAAGAAAAATAAGATTTTGTTTCCTTAACTATTTTTTTGTTTCTATGTTCGTGATGACTAGGGGTTAGAGAAAACACTTTTCTATCATAAATGAGACATTGTTTCCCGTTAGTGTGTATTGATCCCTTTATAATCACTATTTCTATCAAGTAGGAATTATCTCTAGAAACTTTTCTTATTTAACCAAATTATAATTTAGTCTTTAATTATTTATTTATTTATTAGTCTTTACATAAGTCGCATGTCTCTCACATGAGACATTAATTTTAACATTCTCTTACTTAGTTCATGTGACATTTTCAAACATTATGGACTAAATAAATAAAAAGATTAAACTAACATAATGACTGAACCATTCTATACATTTGGTACAACATAATTTTATGATTAAGAATAGGAACCAATTCGAATCATGACGGTTGTACATCACTTAATCGACATAATTCCCTCCATGTACTTCAAATTAGTCTTCTTAATATGACCATTAGTTAGGAGTACATAATTGATCCAACATAATGTCTTTATTCAAGTGAAAACCTGTTAACATTACTCTAATAGAAATATGAATGCAAACATAGAGAACAAGTAATTAGAAACATATCATAAATGAACTCAAAGTATTAATAAAATGCATAAGGTAAATTACACTTAATGATCATCAATAACAACAATGTTCATACTTTCAACATGTTCTATAAATGTCTTGGGCGGTAATCCCTTTGTCAATGGTCAACTATCATAAGGTTTGTGCTAATATGCTCTATTGATACTCTTTGTTTCTGAACTTCTTCCTTCACGGAAAAGTACTTCAATTCCATATGTGTAGCACCCTTAGAGTACTTGTTATTCTTAGAGAAAAATATTGTTGTGGAGTTATCACAATACATTTTCAGCGGCTTAGAAATACTATCGATAATTTCAAGCCCTGAAATAAAGTTCCATAGCCAATTAGCCTGCATTGTAGCCTCAAAACATGCTACAAATTCAACTTCCATGGTAGATGCAACAACAAATGATGCATATGAAATTGCTTCCATTTGTTTTCATTCCAGATCATTTCTAAGACATCGTGCAAGACTTAATTTGTCTCCTTTTTGAATTGGAACGGGTGATGCTAAATACTTTTCCATCCTGAATCTTTCTAGTACTTTATTGATATATGCTTTTTGAGACAAGCCTAACAATCCTCGCGATCTATTTTGGAGTATTTCTATCCCTATCACATAAGCTTGCCTCACCCATATCTTTCATTTCAAAGTTGCTAGAGAGAAACTTCTTAGTCTCATGAAGAAGACCAAGATCATTAGTTGCACACAAGATATCATCAACAAACGCCATGGGCACCTGGCCTACTACTTCATCAGGGTATCTGTTAATGACGTGTGAAGGTTATTAATTCTTTCTTAGATGACATATTAGTTTGCTCGTTTTCTTGCTTTCCTTTCGACATATATTAAAAAAATAGTCTCCATAAGTACTTGTGAGAAAAAAATAACAAGTTAAAAATTAACTTTTAAAAAAATTATAGATTTTTTTTATAAATTAAATTATGTATAAATTAATTTTAACATATGAAAAACTTACTCATTATTGTGCATGCTATTAAAGAGTTTTAAAAAATCAAGAGCTTTGAGGCAAATGATGGCACTTTCAGGTGGCAGCACGCTTATCGTGAAGCGATTCAATCCGGGACTCAAATCACTTGTCCCCAAATTTGTCTCTTTTCCTGTCCATCAATTTATATTATGTCACATCAATTAAAATTTTACATGTCAACTATGTTAAATTTTAATGTTTTTAAAGTGAGAAAAACAAATGCGTCTAATTCTCGTCTTTGCCTTCCTTTTTGTAAGTTTTACAAGCCACTTCACAAACTACTCTCATTTTTTAAACAAAAAGTCATTCTTGTTAGAATTATTGTCTCTTGCGAGACACATGTGATATATATATATATATATATATATATATATATATATATATATATATATATATATATATATATATATATATATATATATATATATATATATATATATATATATATATATATATATATATAAGAATTAATAAATAAATAAATAATAACTAAATTATAATTGGGTTAAATAGAATTTTTTTTAGAGATAACAGTGATTTGATGGGAGTACTGGTTATATAAAGGAGTCAATATCCACTAACATGAAATAAGGTTCCCTTCTCGACAGAAAAGTGTCATCTCTAAACACTAACCATCATTGAACATAGAAAGACAAAAAGAATAGTCAAGCAAGAAAAATTTTATTTCTCTCATCTTCAAAGGAATCAAAGTACATCAGAGAAAAGTTTCATTGTGGAGAAAGGTTCGCACTGTTTATCAGTTATTTGTTAGAATCATACATTTCAAGATCCTATTGATTTCCTATAATTGTTAGTCTAGGGAATCCTTAAGATTTACATGTGATATTAGAACATGTATTATCAAATTTATTATTCTCCAAGAATGATTTATTTTCTCCCAATTATGCATGAACCATAATTATCAAATTTGTGGAGACTCTATTTTTTTTAATATATGTCGAAAGGAAAGCAAGAAAACTAGCTAACTAATATGTTATCTAAGAAAGAATGAATAACCTTCACACGTCATTAACAGATACCCTGATGAAGTAGCAGGCCAGGTGCCCATGGCGTTTGTGGTAAGACAACCACAAAGTCTCCTTGACACAACAAAGGTTATTGATTTTGTTGCCAAACAGGTGCTTTAATTTCCCTTGTGCGTAATTAATTTCTTTTGTTCTTTTAGATTTTTAGTTTTACTCCACAATGATGCATTTCCCCCTCTTGTTTGAATGTTGAATGGAGCTAGCAACTACACATCAATATTATCATTTGGCATGTTTTTCTTGGTTGCAGGTTTCACCTTACAAGAAAATAAGGCGTGTAGCATTTGTTAATTCCATACCCAAGAATGATGCGGGAAAGATACTGAGGAAGGACTTAAAACTTGCCCTCTCTAGGCTGTAATGCTTCATTATTATTTTAAGTGGTGTTTGATTCAATCTTTTGCTCCAAATGTAAAAAAAAAAAAAAGAGCAATGTGTGTGTGTTCAATTTAAGAGTTTATATGTAAATACATTTCTTTTGAAAAATAGATTTTGGGCTTTTGCAAATGATGCATAGTATAGTAACGTCTCATCACATAATTTCTTTACATAAGGTTCTAAAATGTGTGGACATGAAGAGAAATTTAAATTTATGTCCACGGTCTTAATTTAACTTTGTTGAAAGAAGAATGACAAAGAATTATTCTTTGTTGATAGCTAGAATTTTGACAAATGTGTATCCTGAATTATCTAATGACATAAAAGTTTAGTCAAGCCATGAGTAAAGAGCAAATTGAGCAATGTAATCCACGTAGACTATTCACATAAAAAACCTAGTAATAAATATCCATTACTTATGTTAGATATTTCACAACCCATTACTCAATGATCCAAACATTTCTTGCGGTTTTAATGAAAACAAAAATATAAATTTATGTTAATCATTTTGTTGCATGTAAGTCAACAAGTTTAATGACTGGAAACAACACTAGGAGAGACCTATCCTTTATTGGATATCTCGTCTACTGGAAGCATGAAGTACTCGTCCAGTCCATTCAAACAACAAATGCAACAAACACTTTATTTGCATTATCTATTTATTCTAGTTTATAAGATTCTGTTTCAAAAGGAACATATCTATGAAACTATCTTTTATTTCCTTTTATATATTTAATAGTCATATTGAGTTATGTATGACAAATATGGAAAGTCCTGATCCTATCAGACAAAAATGCATAGTATTCGCTTAATTCAGGAAACAAGATCAATCTACACAACAGTCATAACATTCAATTTCAAAGATACTCTCCGTGATTACAAGCATCTCTACCTATAAATACAACATCAAAGATTGAAGAAAATTGATGAACGTACATAGAAAGACAAAAGTTGTGAAACAAGAAACGAGAGAAAAGAAAAAAACTTGTTGAGAAACACACTGAACTTAAGAGAGTTCATCCTTTGTAGTATACAAAGTGTAGTCATTGATATAAACCTTATTATAAATCCACTATTTGAGTGTCGTAAAGAATCTTTGATTTAGGGGTGACTTAGTGACAAAGAAATACTTAGATGTTCTTAGATTCAGGAGGAGTCTAAGTGTTGTGCTATGAGTGGCCTTGAGAATACTTGTAAGCTAGAAGTGACACGAAAGAATACTTGTTGTAATCAAGGCTGATTAGTGGAATCCTTTACTGGTTGGTAAAAGAGAATTTGACGGAATTTAGGTTGAGTGAACCAGTATAAAACAAAATATTTATATTGTTCTTCATTAACTTATTAAAGTATTTCATTGTCTGTTATTATAACATCTTCCATTGCAAAAATGTCTCATATTTTAACTAACACAATATTGAGTCCCTTTCTAGTGTGATTTGTTGTATATTTCAATTTAGTCAAATGCTATAGTTAAATTAAGAATCTTCATAATGGATATATTTATAATTCAAGGAGAATATTATAAATAATTAATTATTGTTAATCTATGACCACTTAGAGCACCTACTTATACAATGCCTGATTATTTAAGTGTGTTGTTTATCTTAATTTGTGAATCTTACAATTCCACATAGATTTAAGTATTTTACAAAAAAAAAAATTGCTCAAATGTTAAGATTGTTAAAGTGAGTGATTAACTTAATTTTGTGGGTCCTACAATGTTTTCAAATATATTATTTATTTATAAATTTGGTTAAGCAACAATGTTTGTATAAACAACTTCAGGATATTTGTTTCAATGGGAAAAAAAGTTAAACAACGTTACTTAGAGTTAAACAACTCATGTATGTATCCGCTCGGGAAATGCAAACATTAATTAATTATTAAAACTATGAAATTATTGTATTTAAAATATTAGTTATTGGCAAAACACATATCAATAATCTAAGTAATATGTCAAAAGATTGTATTTGATAAGATACATATTGTACTCATATTTTATAAATAAAAATAAAAATAAAAACACATGAATAAGACAAATATATAATCCCAATAAATGATCCAAACATTTTTTAAAAGGAAATGGTACAAATATCTTAACAATGCTAATATAATAGCAAACAATGCCATCATTAAATATCTCATGATAAAATTATAATACAAACACAAAAATTTCAAACTCCCATTGTTTAAGACCAAATGCTCAATTTGTTCAAATGTATTACGAACCATGGCTCAAATATTAAGAGAATTGATATTGGTCCCTATCATGCAAGCACAACTACCAAAATATCATTTTTCCCTCTTTTCTCCCATATTGGCACCCACCTCACCCCTTTCTTCCTTTTTCCTTCATTGTTTCCTCTTTCACTCTCTTCCTTCCTTCCTTTGTTCTTTCTCTCTCTTCCCTCCTTCCCTCACATATCCCCCCTTCTCATGTTATTTTTTTCTGCTTCTGGAAACATAAGATTTTGTTATGCATTTTGTATAATGGATTGTGATTTCATTTTTTTTCAATTTTCTGAGATTTCGATTCCGCTGTGTTGCAAATTTGCCCTATGTTACAATTTATGCAACACAATAGAATCATGGTTCAGTTATGTTACATAAATTGTAACACAATAGAATCATGATTCTGATGTGCTACAAATTATGTAGCAAACATTTTTTCTTATCAATAATTTTTTTTGTCTTGATGTAGGTCAATGGATTAGAATACTTTTGAATTACCTAAAACACACCAGAAGGGGGGGGTGAATAGTGTGATGGATAAAAACTTAGTCTTTCGAAAACTTTCAAAATCTTTTCTCAAGCAAATATCAATGGATGATGGGTTTCGTCAAGGGATTCGAAATCACGTTGTGTTTAGAAAATCAATTTAGAAAGCTTGGATACAGTCGTGTAGAGATACCTTATAGAAAATAACTAGTTATATTACAACAATAAAGAAAACACAAAGGTTTTATACTAGTTCACCATAACTCTTGGGCTATGTCCAGTTCTCCTTCAAACCTTGAAGGGTTCCACTAATCAATTCTTTGATTACAACCAAGTATTTTCTATGTCACTTCTGGCTACAATGAGTACTCTCTAGGCCTCTCCTGGTACTACCCTTATCTGCCCCTAAGATTAAGACCCAAGTATTCTTTGTCACTAAGCCACTCCTGGCTTCACAAACAATATATGTTTGATAGAAAATGTATTCCAATCACTCAAAGAGTGTTTATACAATAGGCTCGAATACAATGAAACTCGCTAACTTAGCAAGACTAAGATTCACTCAATCTGCTCAAGTTTCCTTTGTCTGGTAAAACTGACAACATTACAACACTTATTCGTTTTGTCTCAGATTATTCTCTTATTGTTCGACTCACTTAACATGAATACCTTCAAGCTTTATATAGACTTTAAAGCTTTGATCCGTCGAGAGATCCCAACTAGTTATTGTCTAATAGCTTTGGCGTTTGACACGAGGCCGCTATTGTGTAGAGAGAGGGGGAACCACAAACACTTTTTGCAAGATATCTTCAGAGAAGTACAATCTATCAGTGTTGCCTAGTACTCAAAACTGACTTTCAGCATACAATTCAAAAGAAACATTAATAACATAAGACAAAAGGAATTAAGAATATCAAAATAAGACAATTTAAATCTTCCCTTTTGTGCACTATGGCATGAGTTTCTCACTGAGCCTATGACATTACTTTCTTGTGATTGTTTTTAATACTTGAGGATCGAGTAACTGCTCCATTGCTTTTCTACTATGAGACAAGTGCTAAAGCACTTGTCTTTTCATGATTGGTTACTAAAGTAGTATCGTCCAATGACTAATACTTTGCCTATCATCTAGATTTTTTTTGTTCATGCTCTTTTTCTTATATCTCATAGATGTATATGAACCTGTAGCTTAAGCATGAAAGGTTAATACATAAAATTTATACTTTGTTAACATCAAAATCATAGTGATTTAATTGTTTGGTACAATCCAATGTGACTTGGATGTAGTCAGACTTAACAAATTTTATATCTAATGAGGTTACAATGCCAATTAGATGGGGAACTATGGATGATGGAAGCCATGGTTTCTTTTACCAACCCAACCTTTTATATGGACTATAGCCTAATGATACTAGTTTGGGAAATGATAATGATGACATTGATATGCAACAACCTAACTATCTCAACTTTTCTAGTTATTTCATGACTAATGAGGTATATTTCATGACTTTTATATGTCTGTGATTTATGAAGCCTTGTGTTTTGTCACTAAATATCTTTTTTTACTCTTTTAAGTTTTTCAAGAACACGATGACTTAAATTAGGCTCAACGCATGGAAAAGGAGCACAAGATTGTGCTTATGATTCAAAAGTCAGAAGTAAGTAAAAAAACATATGTTGTATTGGGTAGCAAAAAAGGGGAAAATAAGTACAAAAGGTACAAAGACAAGTTAGTGTGCAAGACCGCTGGAACCAAAAAATGTGGGTGTATTTTTAAATTAAAAGGAAGGTTTGTGAGAACCATAGGGTGGAGATTTATAGTAGTATGTGGTTTTCATAACCATAAAGTGATGACAACATTGTTTGGTCATTCATATGCTAGTCATTTAAGTAGTGAAGAAAAAACTTTGGTTAACCAATTGACCAAAAACATGGTGAAGCCTGGTCAAATTTTGTTGGCAATCAAAGATCAAGATCAGACAAATGTCAATACAATCAAAATCATATACAATGAATGTCATAAATATTGTCACGAACAAAGGGGCCCAAGATCGAAATACAACATCTGATGAAGTTGATAGAATGCAACAAATATGTTTACTAGTTTAGACAACTAGACAATGAAGATATCATTTGAGATATATTATGGGCACATCCAGATTCCTTCAAACTCCTGAATTTATTTCCAACAGTGTTGATTTGTGATACAACTTAAAAGACAAACAAATATCATCTTCCACTATTACAAATTGTTTGTATCACTTCAACAAACACAACTTTCATTATTGCCTTTGCTTATTTAAGTTCTGAGAGAACGAATAATTTTGAATGGGTTTTAAGTAAGGTCAAAGGATTGTTTGTGAAAGATAATGCGTTGCCTTAGGTTATTGTCAGTGATAGCGATCTTGTTTTCATGAATGCATTGGAGATTGTGTTTCCTTCTTCAACCAACTTGTTATGTATGTTCTACATTACAAAGAATGTCAGTGCAAAATGCAAAATCCTCATGGGATAAGGCTGAAGAGTGGAAAAATGTCTTGGATGCTTGGGGACTATTGTTCTAGCCTCTGGATGAAGAATTGTATAATGGATGCTTGAAAAGCTTTACAAATTGTTGCACACGTTATAAAGTATTTATTAACTATGCCCAAAATACATGGTTGACGCCTTATAAGGAGAAGTTTGTACAAGCATAGGCTGACCGAGTCATGCATCTTGGAAACAACAAAAAATAGATACATAAATTCGTTGAAATTGGTTATTTTTTATATTTCATTTTTTAAATTAAAATTATTTTTTACATTTCTTTTTTTTACATAATAGGGTTGAAGGCACACATGCAAGATTGAAGAGGTTGCTTTGTAATAGCATAAGAGATTTGTGTAGTTGTTGGGATGCAATGAATAACATGTTTGTCTTGCAATATACATCAATTAAGGTTTCATTTAAGAAAAACATAAATGTGGTTGAGCACAGGTTTAATACCCTAGTGTATAAGAAGTTATGCAGCTTTGTATCAAGAGAAGCACAAGACATAATTTTCCATGAGTTGCAACAGGTTGACGCCGTAGGTAATGGTAGTTTTGCTTGTGGCTGCACACTAAAAGTTACTTGAAGTCCATTCATACACATTGGAAGATGTTATCCATTCGTAGTTCAGACGATATTGGTAACTCTTTTGGGGACTTAACTCTCACTCATGAGATTGATGCATTGTTTAAGAGATTTTCACAACTAGACATGTGCGGTAAAATCACATTAAAGACTAAAGTCCATGAAATTTTTTATTTTCGAATAACACTTCAATGTGTCCCCTTCCAACAAAGATAAAAAACAAAGGGTGCACCAAAATCTGTGAAATCTACCAAACATGAACCTTCGATGTGGGAGCATGTTGATGAAATGAACACGATGGTTGATAGTTTAGGAACTCCAACTGTGGCTTGATTGCAAGGTTGGTCGTGACAACAAGAAGAAAAAATGGATTGTTGATATCACACCAAATGAAAATTATGGTTACAGGGAAATTGCAATTTTACTAGGTCAGGGTGAAGAGTCTTGCTCTCACATTCGCCAAGATTTGATTTGGGAACTTCAAACATGGAACTTTCTCTATGTTCGATTATTTGGCCCAGAAGAAAGACTGTTGGAATTAATAACCTCTTTGTATGTTGTGAAGTGACAAAAATACCATTTAGGGGATTGGATTGGGGCTTTGAAAACGTTTATGTTCCTTTGAAAACAAAAATATTTCTAGTGATTATTCAGAAGGAACTAGTTCAACTTAAAAAACTGTTTTGAACTTAGAATAGAAATTCAAGTTGCGCATAATGGAAATGCAATAGTTTTGGAAAAAACATAGTTTTTTTTAAGATAAATACTTTTGTTTCAAACATGAGTATTTAATAAGAACCTTTTGATCAAAGCCAATTTTTTTATGTTGTTTAAGATGTAAAATAACATATTTAATGTTCTTAATTAACACTATATTTTAGATTTAAGCAAGAGCAAAACAAAAAAGATAGGGAAGAAGAGTGCACATGTATTTTTTACACTGGTTCATCCCAACCTTGGGCTATGTTCAGTTACACCCTTCAAGATGAGATTTCCACTAACATGATCAGTACACAACTAGACCATCAACCATTGGATTTCACAACCTTATCAATTCCCCACTGGACTTCAAACCTAGCCTTTGCTAGATCAACTACACCACTATATTTCACTCATACCAGATACTTTTGGGTTTTACAGAAAATAGGTCTATGATTCTACTACACAGAGAACAAGTCTTTTCTTCACAAGAGGGATTCCACTCGAGAATATGGTTTCACACTTCTAACTAAAATTATTATAAGTTATTGGACACAATACAAAAGTGGTTCACTCTTGCAAAGAGGGTTGAAGTTAGGACACAAATTTCTCACACAGAGAATTTGTTCAAGATGTTGCAGAAATGGAATGCTTCAAATTGGCTTTTCATAGCCTTCAGAAAGTGCCTTAAAAAGATTTTAAGCAAACCGTTGGAGTGAGCTAAACACAGTTTGCATACTTTTGGAGCAAGTAGGTTCACTTTCCATTTGTCATGATGTGATAGCTATCAAAACCATTGTAAGGTTCCTTTCTAAAGAATCATTAGAATAGTCATTCTAATGTTTGCTAAAACTAAGCCCTAGTTTTATTGAATTCTCTTGATGAAGATCAGATTGATGTTCCATTCCGATATAGTGTGACTTCATCTCTTCTTAACACTTCTTTACAACTTCATGCAATCTAAAGTTAGACAAATTTATAGAGATTTTTGTAAAAGCTAGTTACTGGTGTGTCAGTGTTATTGTCTATGGTTAGACTGAGTTGCTTGCTTCAGTCCTTCAATATGATGTTTCTCATTAGTGCTTTTCATAGACAACTTTATCTTTCAATAGTTGTGCATCTTTTGATGCAGTTAGACCTTCCTTTCTGAAGGCCCACCTTGATTGTGGCAAAGTAAAGAACTATTTAGACTTCAATCTTGTTATTTTGTTTAAGTGATGCATTCTAAGTCTTTCTAAACTATTATGATGTTTTGAAACTTAGAGTATTGGTCTTGATGATTCTAATGATGACTCTGCATAACTTCATTCTAAACCATGATACTCTACATGTAGCCTTTGATGAATCTTCTATGTAAGGCCTTGTTGTTCAGTATTTTGCTAAGAACTAAATTCTTAGAGTGAAGCAGACTTCATCATTCTAAGGGACTTCAAGAATTCTTTTGAGTTCCCAACTCTAACAACAATTCTCTAAACCTTTTTTAGCATCATTTTGAGTTCTTCAGAAAGAAAGAAATTTTTGCTTCTCAAAGTAATAAACATTGAAAAACTTAAGCAGAATGTTTTTCTTCACTTAATTTCATCATCCTTTCAATTTTCATTGCTAATGGTTTGTCATAATTAAAACTAGGGATGTGGATTCAACATGTTGAACATGGCCCAATACCTACTATGAAGTGAATGACCATTCTTGACATGACTTATTTTATTGCTAGTTGGTATAATGTAGTATTGGTTCATTAGGCTGCAATGTTTGACCTTCTTTCCACTTAAGAGTCATGCACTAGCTACATCCCGTCTCATTTCAATTGGATTTGTCAATGAAAATCACTTTGTGCAGGTATATATTATCCCCTAAAGATACAATTTACTTTTGTAAGCTAATATTCCTTTATTCACTAACTTTGTCTTTTGTATCATAATGTAGAATTTTTTAAAGAATAATTGCCTCATGCCTCCTATTATACCACAATGGAGAATATACTACACACCCAAAGCTCGTTCATGGAAAAAATCTTACATGAAACACATGCAAACTTTCAACTCAATACAATTTCATTTAGCTATAGAATCTCAATATGTTGTAGATATTTCTATGGATTAAAATAATTTAAAATATTGAATGTGTATCCAATTAATTTTATGGACGTGTATCTCAATATGTAGTAGACATTTCCATGAAATTTGATTTAATAGATAAGTTATTTCCATCTGTCAAACCTATCTGCCAAACTCTTAAAAAATAAAAATAAAAATGTACAACGAAAGTAAGATTTTGTTGTACATGTTTAGCCTAGAAAAAATGCACAATGAAAGTATGACTTTTTTGCACAATGTACAACAAAATCATGCTTCTATTGTATATGCTTAATTGGCCTCACTTGCACAACAAAATCATGGTTCTGTTGTGCACTTTTTCCATAATGAAATTACAATTTTGTTGCACTAGTAGGGGTTCAAAAAAAGTGTTCAATGGAATTATGGTACCATTTTATATTTTACAACATAATCTTAATTCTGTTGCACAATGTTTTTGCACCCCCGCATTGCAATGAAATTATAATTCTGTTGTGCATTATGGGAAAGGGTGTTTTTGGAATTTTATAATGGTGATAGGAGCCAATAGAAAATGTGTTGGGATCAATAGCAACCCCCAATATTAATAATCCAAAGATACCTCGAACCCAAGTCCATCATAGGTGAAATAATTTATAATGAAAAATAAATAAAATTTTAATTTTTCAACATATTTTTCATATATTTTAATTACGTTTTCGTACTTAAATAAATCCATGCCACATATAAATGTTACTACAAAGAGTGTGATAAACTTTACTTAAATTTTGTGTTTTGCATTCAATTAATGTCACAACTTTATCTTAAATATAATTATCTTTATTTAATGAAAATCAACTATTAAGAAGCTTTTACTAAGAATATGTTTGAAATATGAAAAATTAAAAGAGGATTAATATATCAAGCATCGTATTTAACTTGTCCAAGTGTGAAAATAAACATAGACAATTGATAAAAGAGTGTAACCAATTTTTCAGGAACTTTATTTTTTGTATCCAACTAACACCATAATTTTATTTTGAATGTTATTGTTTTTATTTAATGAAGATAAACAATCAAATAAAATTTCCTAAGAATATGTTTGAAATATGCAAAACCACAACATACAGGGATAGATCCACGTTCAAGTGTGTGGAGGAGATTCGCCCCACAATATTTTTTTTACTTGAATATACTCCACATATTTTATTTTTGCCCCCACGAATTTTTTTTAAAAGAATGTAAAAAACTGCAAAAGATAAAAGAGAGAATAAATTGATATTAATTTTACCATTTATCTTTTTAAATTTTGACAATATTGATAATGAAAAAAAATCAAGCAATTAAAATAATAAAATATGCTTCAAGTCTTTGTAGTACAAGTCAAACTTGATTTTAGTATTTGTAATTTCATATTGATCAAATTAATTAGTTTCTATACTTTAAAAAAATACAAGTATTTTACATTTTTTTTTATCATGATATTATGTATGTTGTAAAATTTGTAATATTTTCTCTATGAAAATATCACTCCCTCATTCATTTTTTATAAAACAATTTCAACTAATTAACATCCTTGAAGAAGATTAATTAATTTAATTTGTGAATAATTTATAATATTCTTTCAAAATTTACCCTTAAGTTTTTTTTAAAAAAATTAATCATCTTTCTCTTTCCACTTTTTTTTTCCAACTAATTGCTACTTACTTTTTTCAATCCTAAATAAGAGACAAAATAATTTGCCAAATAGTTTGTCTAAAAAAAAAAATCTCTCTAATATAACAACACTTGGTAAACAAAGTGAGTGAATATTTTTATTTGAAATTTTTATTGTATCTAATGTGATTTGTCCAATCATAAAAATATACATATAATTTTTGCCAATAATATGACAACTAATATAAATAATATTATTAAAATAATTAAATTAAATATTATATGTATAAATTATCATCAATATGCCATTGTTCCTATATATAAGAAATAAATACTCAATTCACCGAGAACAATAAAAATAGTCAAATCAACTCACTTTAATTAATATTGTTAAAAATTTAAATCTTACTCAAAAAATATTCATAGAAATAATTGGTTGAATTAGTAGTTAGATATAATGACAATACGCATAATTCAAAAAATAATTTTTTTCAACTAATGAATAAGTTATATTGATAATACCTTGAAAAATCCATTCACTTTCATAATAAATGACGATATTCATTTAATAGACATTACAATAAATTAGGAGTATTAAGGGAAATTAAAAATCAATACATTTGTAGGTGATCATATGTTTCTTGTAATTAAAAAAATACTTCATTTATTTCTTATATATAAGAAAAAATGTAGTAATATATACTTTTTGATATCTCTGAAATAAATATTAATTGTATATTTATAAAAAAAATGGTTAAGGCTAATTACAATTTTTTTCCATTTTAACTCATAAGAGATTTGACCCTTATTTCAAAATTAATTTTTTTAACGTAACATAAATATAATTATAATAGTTCAAAAAATATAATTTTGTATACTTTCAAATTAAAAAAAAATGAATAATGCTTTGATATAAAAGAAATATAATTAATATATTTTCTTATAAAATTTATATAAGTTAAATTTAAATATAAATATCTAAGAATTTATTAAAATAAAAATAAAAACCAATAATTATATAAAAAAATCACCCAATCCTAGTATAAATACCTGTCATGTATTTTTTATACTTTCAAATTAAAATATGTTTTGATATAAAAAATTGTATACATTAAATTTAAATATCCAAGTGTCTATTAAGATAAAAAAAATATATTTTGATTAATATATTTTGATAATGTTATGATATATATATATATATATATATATATATATATATATATATATATATATATATATATATATTTATATTGACGATTGTTATGAGATATATTAAATAAAAATGAAATCATATTTGCTTTCTATCTTCATCTTAATGTTAATCAGTTATTACCATATAAAAATTTATTTCATATGTTCAATTATTAATATTAATCTAAAATATTAATAGTAAATATTAGATTCAAAGTCATTATTTTAAAAAATCTGATTGAGATTTTAAATGTTGTCAATTACGTTTATGAGGAAAAATTTTAATTTGATTAATATTTTTTAAAAATTTTATCATATAAGATATATTAAATAAAAATGGAATCAAAATTTTATTTCTCATTTAATGTTAAAAATATTATTATTTTCATATGGATCGTGGTGTTAAAAAAATTAAGTTTATTTGCATGTATAATCAAATTGATTCCTACATATAATTTCAGTAATTATTATATTAAGACATAGTTGTCCTCACTTTTACTTTTATATATATATATATATATATATATATATATATATATATATATATATATATATATATATATATATATCAAGATTTTATACACTTTTTAATATAAAACATGTCTTTGAATAGGTTAATGGATCCAACTAAACTTATATAAATGTGTTAACTGTGAAAATTGTAATTAGTTTTCAAAGATATTTCTTATCTATAAAAATGATAATTTTCACTAATGATTCTATTAACAAATAAGTCTTTAAGAATGAGACACATAATCCATTTTTTATTGTAAGTTCTTTTTAATAAAACAAATAATATATAATTTTCAACTTATAAGATAATTGTCTAACATTTTATAAAGATAGTGATAGTAATTCTTTTTTTTTTACAAGTTAATTGAAGAAATTCAATTTGTTTAATCAAATTCCCCAACCCCCTCTCTTTTTATTTGTTCACTATGTAGGTAGGATCC